>NC_079405.1:1263997-1386497 GCF_029220125.1 Pseudoliparis swirei
TGTGTAGATGCTAACGTTCCTGATGCTAGCCCGCCTAGCGTCCCTGAGTCCTGCAGCGGTCCTCCAGAGGCTGGACCGTCTCATCGAGCCCCTCAGGGCGACCTGCACCACCAAGGTACTGCTTCCTGTCCCCGAGACAACATGCATGACCTTTGACCTCTGACCTCACCTGAGCTCCGCCGCAGGTGGCCGGATCCGTGAAGCAGGAGGAGCTGCGGCGCTCGGTGGCGAGGAGCCCCAACATGGCCGACTTCGCCGACTAGATCAGAAGCAACCCGACATAGCGTCCAGGGGGGGGGGGGGAAGAGCATGGACCTCAGCTAGCGGGGCGGTTGTTTGTGACGCTACGGAAGCCAAGAAGGGCCAAAACACAGACACTGTTCATGTCCCCTGAAGGCCACCGTAGTTCTCTGCCTGGCCACCAGAGGGCAGCAGACCCGTACGCTGGCCCTGTAAGAGCTCAGCTCAGGAAATAAAGTTTGGACAGTTGAACCTCTGAGCGTTTGTGTCATCATTACAACAATGTGGGCGGGGCTTCACAATCTACCTTAAGATATTGAATATAAACACAAAATGATGACAGAGAAAAATCAGTTAAACATTTTTTTAATATTGTGACGTTAATTACGTGTTTTAGTTTTTTGTTGTTTCTGCTGCTTCTTCTATGACATCATCAATAACAACAAAACTTATTGGCGTGTTATTTACAGACAATCATTGAGCTCCTGACTCTTGTCCCTGAAAGAAAGAAAAGAGGATGGGAAAAAAAGGATAAAAGGATGAAGACGCAGCTTTAACGCATGAAGCATAGACTTATATACAACCAGAGGGGTCTCCCCCTGGTGGTCAGGAGGGAGAATGCAGCTTTAACACATGAAGCATAGACTTCTATACAACCAGAGGAGTCACCCCCTGGTGGTCAGGAGAGAGAATGCAGCTTTAACACATGAAGCATAGACTTATATACAACCAGAGTCACCCCCTGGTGGTCAGGAGAGAGAATGCAGCTTTAACACATGAAGCATAGACTTATATACAACCAGAGGTGTCTCCCCCTGGTGGTCAGGAGGGAGAATGCAGCTTTAACACATGAAGCATAGACTTCTATACAACCAGAGGAGTCACCCCCTGGTGGTCAGGAGAGAATGCAGCTTTAACACATGAAGCATAGACTTCTATACAACCAGAGGAGTCGCCCCCTGGTGGTCAGGAGAGAGAATGCAGCTTTAACACATGAAGCATAGACTTCTATACAACCAGAGGAGTCGCCCCCTAGTGGTCAGGAGAGAGAATGCAACTTTAACACATGAAGCATAGACTTCTATACAACCAGAGGAGTCTCCCCCTGGTGATCAGGAGGGAGAATGCAGCTTTAACACATGAAGCATAGACTTCTATACAACCAGATGAGTCGCCCCCTGGTGGTCAGGAGAGAGAATGCAGCTTTAACACATGAAGCATAGACTTCTATACAACCAGAGGAGTCTCCCCCTGGTGGTCAGGAGGGAGAATGCAGCTTTAACACATGAAGCATATACTTCTATACAACCAGAGGAGTCGCCCCCTGGTGGTCAGGAGAGAGAATGCAGCTTTAACACATGAAGCATATATATCTATACAACCAGAGGAGTCGCCCCCTGGTGGTCAGGAGGGAGAATGCAGCTTTAACACATGAAGCATAGACTTCTATACAACCAGAGGAGTCGCCCCCTGGTGGTCAGGGGAGAGAATGCAGCTTTAACACAGAGAATACTCCTGATCCGTCCTGAGCAGCAGAGAAAGAGATGGAAGTCAGAAGTCTCGCTCGTTTTCCTCCAGTTTCAGACATATATATATATATATATATATATATTCAATTCTTCAGGATTCAGCCGGTGAACTTCCTGTCAGCGCTGTGATTGGTGGGGGGGGGTAGTTTGGGGTTCCAGGCTCCTGATTACTAAAGTCATCCGTCCTCTAGAATAAATAACCTGTTCCCTGATAAGCTTCACATTCAGAGCTGCAGTTCACCTGTTATCAGAGGAGAGGTGATGAAGAGTACCCCCCCCCCCCCAGGGAGTGAGCTCCTCCTCCTCCTTACTCCCTGAAAGCATTCCTGACTCCTCCTGGTTCCAGAGCTCCCGTGGAACAAACGTCCACTAACTCTATTTATTCTGACTGTCGGCCGCGGGGCGTTCAGGGCCTTCAGGGCCTTCAGGGGACTCGTAGTTCTTGGTATTGCGATGCAAACAGGCCTTTTTACCGCAGTGCATTGTGGTTGTTTGAGGCTCCAGCAGGGTGGAGCAGGAGCTCCGTCAGTCCAGATGTTCTTCTCTAACTAAAAACACATCAAACAAACAAACACCAAGAGGCCTCACGTGTTTGTCTATTTCGCTCAAGTCTTTTATTTCTCCCTCTTCTTTTTTATTCCCTCTCTCTCTCCATCTTTCTTTTTCAGCCTACGAATAGAGAGGCCTCCCTCAGGTCTCCTCCTCCTCCTCCTCCCTTACTCCTCCTCTCCTCAGCCGGCCCCGATAAGAAGGAGGAGAGGAGTTCCTCTCACAAGCCTCCTTCCTCTCCGCCGGCCTGGACGCTCTCTTCTCTCCATCCTTGATCGCGTTGGGAATTTTTCAAAATAAAAGCATGAAAGATCCGTCCTGAAGAGGGACGAGAGGAACCGGACCCCAGAGACCGGAGACCTACTCCAGAGACCTCCTCTAGACACCTCCTCCAGAGACATCCTCTAGACACCTCCTCTAGAGACCTCCTCCAGAGACCTCCTCTAGAGACCTCCTCCAGAGACCTCCTCCAGAGACCTCCTCTAGACACCTCCTCCAGAGACCTCCTCTAGAGACCTCCTCCAGAGACCTCCTCTAGACACCTCCTCTAGAGACCTCCTCCAGAGACCTCCTCTAGAGACCTCCTCCAGAGACCTCCTCCAGAGACCTCCTCCCGAGACCTCCTCCAGAGACCTCCTCTAGACACCTCCTCCAGAGACCTCCTCTAGAGACCTCCTCCAGAGACCTCCTCTAGAGACCTCCTCCAGAGACCTCCTCCCGAGACCTCCTCCAGAGACCTCCTCTAGACACCTCCTCCAGAGACCTCCTCTAGAGACCTCCTCCAGAGACCTCCTCTAGAGACCTCCTCTAGAGACCTCCTCCAGAGACCTCCTCTAGAGACCTCCTCCAGAGACCTCCTCTAGAGACCTCCTCTAGAGACCTCCTCCAGAGACCTCCTCTAGAGACCTCCTCCAGAGACCTCCTCTAGAGACCTCCTCCATAGACCTCCTCTAGACACCTCCTCTAGAGACCGCCTGCTCACCTGTGTTCCTGAGGTGACCTCCGAGGCGCGTCATGAGGGTTCTGGTGCTCCTCCTGGTCTGGACCCTGGGGGTCGCCGTTGATGGAGCTGCTGAGCGAGGAGGAGCTGGAAGAAGAAGAGGAGGAGGAGGAGGAGGAGGAGGAGCCCAGAAGAGGAGGAAGTGCAGCTACACCTTCGTCCTGCCGGAGCTGGGCGGCTGCAGAGGGGCGGCGCCGCCGGCCGGAGGGGGCGGAGTCCCGCAGAGAGACTCGCCGCCGGCCGATTGGTCGACTCACAGACTGAAGACCTTGGAGAACGCCATGGAGAACAACACGCTGTGGCTGCAGAAGGTAGGAGACCATGACCTCTGACCAGTGGCGGCAGTTTAAATATCACTCAACAATGAGAAGAAAAGAGGTTTTGAGTAGAATATAGTAGAACACAAAGCTTTATTTCAAGAACACAGCGTGCTCAACACGGTCCAATAACAACTATCAACACACTGTGACTTTGGGCATGAGAGGTTCAGAGCAGCTTTAAGGAACATGGGGTTGGGTTTCAGAGGTTTACAAAATAAAAGAGTTTCACCCTCACATGAAAGAGCTTCAGAGCAGAATAGAGTCAGAGAGATCACATGTTACATTGGGTGACAGAGCAGAGCCACTACTGTAAAGACAAGTAGCTCCTCTCTTTAAAGTGGTCACTTTACTCTCTGGTTAAAGTCCATCATGTCTGTAACTAGCCTGTTTCATTATTCTTGAGGGAATGTGTCTGTTTTTCAGAACTTCTTCGTTGTGTTTTCGATGCCAGTTCGGTCTCCTTCTGCTGCTCTGCAAACAGGGTTAGCTTCAGGCTGTTAGCGAGTTAGCTCCATGCTCTTAGCTAGATAACTGCGTTAACATTTGTGCTTTCCACTTGTCTGAAGCTCTTTAGACTCCTCCCCCCGTTGTAGTCCAGAGAGTTTCAGTCCCTTTGGAACAACAGACAGGAGAAACTAAACAGCGCATTACTCACTGAGCTCCAGCTAACAGCTCCGTTAGCTACCTGCTCCGTTAGCTACCTGCTCCCGTAGCTCCGTGGAGCTCTCTGGCTGCGGGAACGATACCGGTCTCTGATCTGCCGAATAGTCCAGTCACGTGAAATAATAAAACGATGTCATTGGCCAATGAGCGCACATTTTTGTGGCCCAAGATTCACGTTTCATCCGCCAATGAGAAGCCGTCCTTGCCGAAACGACCGTGAAATGTTTGCTCGCTCCCGCACACACACGTTGGGCCGGATCAACGTAAAAGGGGAGGGGCTTCTCTCCGTGATAATGAGTGGCGATATATTATATTTTTTCACATTAACTTAAGTGGTTGTTGACAGGCTGACGGTCTCCCACACACATTTAGCGCGTCAACACGGTATATTTACTATTTAAATGATTTGGCAGCCTGGGGGTGGAGCAGGTCAGGTTTGGGGGTCTTGGGATCGCCTCTCTTCTGTTTGCAGATGATGTGGTCCTGTTAGCATCCTCAGACCATGACCTCCGGCACTCACTGGGGCGTTTTTCTGCCGAGTGTGAAGCGGCAGGGATGAGAGTCAGCACCGCCAAATCTGAGGCCGTGGTGCTCTGCCGGAAACCGGTGGATTGCTCCCTCCAGGTGGGACAGAGCGCCCCAAGCGAAGGAGTTCAAGTATCTCGGGGTCTTGTTCCTGAGTGAGGGTAAGATGGAGCGGGAGATCGACAGGCGGATCGGTGCAGCTGCAGCAGTAAAACAGGCGCTGTACCGGTCTGTCTTGGTGAAGAGAGAGCTGAGCCGAAAGGCGAAGCTCTCAATTTACTGGTCGGTCTACGTTCCAACCCTCACCTATGGTCACGAACTTTGGGTAGTGACCGAAAGAACGAGGTCGCGAATACAAGCGGCCGAAATGAGTTTCCTCCGTAGGGTGGCCGGGCTCAGCCTTAGAGATAGGGTAAGGAGCTCGGACATCAGGAGGGAGCTTGGAGTCGAGCCGCTACTCCTTCGCATCGAAAGGAGTCAGCTGAGGTGGTTCGGGCATCTGATTCGGACGCCTCCTGGACGCCTCCCGTGAGAGGTTTTCCAGGCACGTCCTACTGGGAGGAGGCCCCGGGGAAGACCCAGGACACGCTGGAGAGATTACATCTCCCGGCTGGCCTGGGAACGCCTCGGGATCCCCCACAATGAGCTGGAAAGTGTCGCGGGCGAGAGGGAAGTCTGGGTCGACCTGCTGGGTTTGCTGCCCCCAAGACCCGACCCCGGAATAAGCCGATGAGAATGGATGGATGGATGGCATATAATGTTTTTTGACAGGATGTATTTTTTTTCGTCTTCTTCTTTTTTTTCATCTCAAAATTTTAAGAGGGACGGCGCCCTAGCGCCCTCTATGGACGCACCGCCACTGCCTCTGACCCCTAAACCAAGATGCGTGACCTCTGATCCCTAAACCAAGACATGTGACCTCTGACCCCTAAACCAAGACACGTGACCTCTGACCCCTCACCTGAGACTCTCTCTCCTCCCTCTCCCTCTCCCTCTCTCTCTCTCCCTCTCCTCCCTCTCCCTCTCTCCCTCTCTCTCTCTCCCTCTCTCTCTCCCTCTCTCTCCCTCTCTCTCTCCCTCCCTCTCTCTCTCTCTCTCTCTCCCTCTCTCTCTCTCTCCCTCTCTCTATCTCTCTCTCCTCCCTCTCTCTATCTCTCTCTCTCTCTCTCCCTCTCTCTCTCCTCCCTCTCTCTCTGTTTCTCCCAGCGTCTGAAATGCAAAGAAAACATTTAGTTTTTTATGAAAACACATAATTAATCGTTTGGAATCTGCTGGCGCAATCAAGTGTATCATTAGCCCCACCCCTCAAGTCTCCTTAGCCACGCCCCTTTAGTAGAACTAGCCCCGCCTGGTCCGGGGTCCAGCTTCAGGGTCCCTGTCTCTCTTATCATGAGTCCAGTGATGCGTTCAGGTTCCATGAAGAAGAACAGTGGAGAGAAGCAGCTGACAGGAGACAGGAAACAGGAAACAGGAGTCAGGAAACAGGAGTCAGGAAACAGGAAACAGGAAACAGGAGACAGGAAACAGGAGTCAGGAAACAGTTTCTTCCTAAAACAAACTCAAGATTACTCAAGTCAGGGCCTCGGACCACAGGTTGGGACCCCACCTGTCAGAAGACAAGAAGCAGAGTGTGTGTGTGTGTGTGTGTATTTGTGAGTGTGTGTGTGAGTGAGAGATATTTCAGATGCCGCCGTAGACGTTGACAAGCCGGGTGCAAAGGACAGACTGATAGGGGGAGGAGGATTGATTGACAGGTTGATTGACAGGTTGACTGATTGATTGATTGACAGGTTGACTGATTGATTGATTGACATGTTGACTGATTGATTGTTTGACAGGTTGATTGATTGATTGATGGATGGATGGTGTGGACGTCAGTGCTTCGTATTGGTCGTCCCCAGACAAGGCCTCTGAGGAGCCGCTCGGCCCTCTGACCTCATGTTTATCCTCTCTGAGGATTCTGGGAGTTTTCCAGTCGGTCTGCATTCTTCCTCTGATTCCTATGTTTCCCCGTGAGCCTGAAGGCATCTTCCTGTGTCAACAAGGAGAAGCTGCCGAGTGAGACGCTTGAACTCATCAGAGTTTTCATGTTTCACAAGCGGAGGTCAAAGGTCGTCTCCTTCGTGTGTCTTCTTCATGGACCTGAAACATCATCACGTCATAAATATAATAACATAAAATATATATATATAAATATATATATATATATTAGTGCTGTGAAAAATAACGCGTTAACTCAGTTAATTAAATTACAGGTTTAACTAGTTTTTTATTTTTAACACATTTAACGCATGCAAGCGTCTTTGAGAATTATGAAAAGCGCGATAGAAATGTTATGTATTATTATGCGCAGAATGAGCTTCCAATCCGTCTGTTGTTGGTCGTCTCTCCAGCAGCGTGTCATTCTGTCTCTATGTGTCGCATTAACACGATTCCGATCTCCGTCTCGCGCGCCGCAGAGCTCGGATGCCGGCGTGTGCGCGCACATCGGGATGAAAAAAAGTCACTTGTCAATCTGTCCACCTGTCCGGGCCGGTGAGGTTTCAGCTTTGCAGCGGTGTCCCCGCCGTCCCTTTCATCACGGCCCAGTTCATGAAGAAAACCCACACAGTCAGTTTGCCTCAGCAGCTGCTAGAGGAAGACTAGAGGCCTTTAGATTGTGTCATGGTGGAGTTAATGGTTGACAAACAAGAGAAACATGTTCTGTTTAACCCTCCTGTTACCTTTACATTTACTAACATATTTTACCCTCGGGGTCAATTTGACCCCAGCAATTAAAACCTCCAGAAAATTATTAGAATTAATATTGCTTCCCAAGTTTAAGTGTGAGGTACTTTATGTTTGTTTGTTGACTACCTAAATAGCCCTTTAAATAAATAAAAAAGTTGATATTTCTTATATGTTTGACACAGTGAAAAACAGCCTGGGGTCAAATTGACCCCAAAGAACACCGACATTAAACATTGAATGGGGTCAAATTGACCCGAAAGGTAACAGGAGGGTTAAACATTCTGTTTAGGATGAAGATGTATTCATGTTCCATATGGAAGAAAACTGCTAAATAACTGCTGAGTTGCAGCACCATTGTATAGAAGAATGTATAAATGTATATATCCGTCTTCTGTCATAAATCTCTATGTTCTCACAAAATATATCGAGAATATCAGTAATATGTGATTAATCATGATTAATCCACAAAAACCTGTGATTAACCCGATTAAAATTTTTAATCGTTTCACAGCCCTAATTTATATATATCTATTAGTGCTGTGAAAAATAACGCGTTAACTCAGTTAATTAAATTACAGGTTTAACTTCGTTATTTTTTTAACGCATTTAACGCATGCGCAGAATGAGCTTCCAATCCGTCTGTTGTTGGTCGTCTCGAACCAGCAGCATGTCATTCTGTCTCTACGTGTCACGTTAACACGATGCCGGCGTGTGTGCGCACATCGGGACGAAAAAAAGTCACTTGCACCAATGTTTTAATGCAGGGGTGCTCAATATGTCGATCGCGGTTGCCGCAGAGTTCAGATGCCGGTCTTCGCGCATGGAAAGTCACTAGCACCCCCCTAACTGTTACTCATACAATGTAGTCAAACAAAAACGGAGCAAATCAGCGTGTTCATGGCCCGGGCAAAGACAGCGCGGTCTCCTGGCTTCAACACGTTGCTGTCAGGGAAGCCACAGCGCACCAAAAAAAGAGTTTTTTTGTAAAACTTTTTACCTTTTCTGATTCCGCTAGCTCTTTGCTAACTTCCGCTAGTACTTCCGCTAATACCTCCGCTAATACATCTACTTAGAAAGTGTATTCTGTACGTTTTCTCCGTCGAAATGTTGCAAGACCCGACTTGCTGCATTGATCGCGACTTTAGACAGTGTGTGTTTGGGCTCCTCTTGTGAAAAATTATTACGAAATAAAAGAAAATGTATATGTTCTTTGCAAAGATGAGGATGTGTTGAATGCTGGGATACCAAACATGCCCATGTTTAATGACGTGGTCTGCGTGAGCAAGCCGTTTAAAGGGAAGGGGAGGGGCTTAAGGACGCCGCGTCCTCAGTGGAGTGGAAGAGGTTAACCCTCCTGTTACCTTTACATTTACTAACATATTTTATCCTCGGGGTCAATTTGACCCCAGCAATTAAAACCTCCAGAAAATTATTAGAATTAATATTGCTTCCCAAGTTTAAGTGTGAGGTACTTTATGTTTGTTTGTTGACGACCTAAATAGCCCTTTAAATATATAAAAAAGTTGATATTTCTTATAAGTTTGACACAGTGAAAAACAGCCTGGGGTCAAATTGACCCCAAAGAACACCGACATTAAACATTGAATGGGGTCAAATTGACCCGAAAG
Organism: Pseudoliparis swirei; assembly: GCF_029220125.1. NCBI lineage: Eukaryota > Metazoa > Chordata > Actinopteri > Perciformes > Liparidae > Pseudoliparis > Pseudoliparis swirei. Next base: position 1,273,182 of record NC_079405.1, read on the forward strand.
GTAACAGGAGGGTTAAACATTCTGTTTAGGATGAAGATGTATTAATGTTCCATATGGAAGAAAACTGCTAAATAACTGCTGAGTTGCAGCACCATTGTATAGAAGAATGTATAAATGTATATATCCGTCTTTTGTCACAAATCTCTATGTTCTCACAAAATATACCGAGAATATCGGTAATATGTGATTAATCATGATTAATCCACAAAAACCTGTGATTAACCCGATTAAAAATGTTAATCGTTTCACAGCCCTAATATATATATAAAACATCAACGTCTGTGTCAACAAACAGGAACGAACCCTTTGAGTGCACGTGGGCATGTGAGCGTGCATGTGAGCGTGCATGTGAGCGTGCATGTGAGCTGAACCTCCATGAGGCCCTCAGAGCCTGCACTTGTTCCCCTGATCTCTATCGGTGCTACTCGCCCGTGCGTCAGTCTTGTTATCAGCCCCCCCCCCCCTCTCTCTCCCCCTGGAACATGTGGTTTAAATTAGCATCTGGGAAACAAGCCCTCAGTACGTGGGCCGGTCTGCGTCGAGTTTATAATGTGTGTGTGTGACTGTGTGTGTGTGTGTGTGTGTTTGTGTTTGTGTGTGTGTGTGTGTGTGTAACCCTACAGCAGGAAGTGAGGGTCAATTAAGGAGTCAGCACATTGTGTCTCCAGAGACCGAGAAACAGAACTGAACTTCTAGTTGGCTTCAGTTCATCTGAGTTCTCTCACAGCGAAGTAATACTACAAGTAAGACTACAAGTAATACTACAAGTAAGACTACAAGTAAGACTACAAGTTATACTACAAGTTATACTACAAGTAATACTACAAGTTATACTACAAGTTATACTACAAGTTATACTACAAGTTAAACGTCATACTACAAGTTATACTACAAGTCATACTACAAGTACTACTACAAGATGAACCAGATTGAATTGAACCCAGTGACTCGTCTCACTGGTCTCCCAGAGCAGCTCGGTGGGTTCAGGACCAAGAGATGGATTATTTATTGTCCTGGGGTCAAAGGTCACGGCGTGGCAGAGCGAGTTGGCATCGCCTGACGTTCCCAGAGACGGAGAGACCATAGTCTTTATTCACCCGACCCCCTGACCTGCTTCATCTGGTGCGCTGGGCGCTCCGGGGGGGCGGAGTCAGAGTCCTGGAGACGTGGTCATTTCTGCTGTCTCCGTCCAGCTGGAGACCGTCCTCCAGAGGAGCGCCGGCCCGCCCCACGCCGCACAGGACCGGAGCGCCGCCCTGCTGGAGGCGGGCAGCGAGCTCCTCACGCACACGGCGGAGCAGACCCGCCAACTCCACCTGGTGGAGGCCACGGTAAGGGGGGCGCCACGGGGATCCTCACCTGAGCGCAGACTCGATGTGGACCGTCTCCCTGCAGGTGCTGAACCACACATCTCGGGTTGAGATCCGGATCCTGGAGAACTTCATGTCCACCAGCAAGCTGGAGAAGGACCTGCAGAGGCAGACCTCCGAGATCCACCGGCTGCAAGACCGGAACAGGTAGGAGGCTCTCAGTGGACTCGCCTAGACCAGAACAGGTAGGAGGCTCTCAGTGGACTCACCTAGACCAGAACAGGTAGGAGGCTCTCAGTGGACTCACCTAGACCAGAACAGGTAAGAGGCTCTCAGTGGACTCACCTAGACCAGAACAGGTAGGAGGCTCTCAGTGGACTCACCTAGACCAGAACAGGTAGGAGGCTCTCAGTGGACTCACCTAGACCAGAACAGGTAGGAGGCTCTCAGTGGACTCACCTAGACCAGAACAGGTAGGAGGCTCTCAGTGGACTCACCTAGACCAGAACAGGTAGGAGGCTCTCAGTGGACTCACCTAGACCAGAACAGGTAGGAGGCTCTCAGTGGACTCACCTAGACCAGAACAGGTAGGAGGCTCTCAGTGGACTCGCCTAGACCAGAACAGGTAGGAGGCTCTCAGTGGACTCACCTAGACCAGAACAGGTAGGAGGCTCTCAGTGGACTCGCCTAGACCAGAACAGGTAGGAGGCTCTCAGTGGACTCACCTAGACCAGAACAGGTAAGAGGCTCTCAGTGGACTCACCTAGACCAGAACAGGTAGGAGGCTCTCAGTGGACTCGCCTAGACCAGAACAGGTAAGAGGCTCTCAGTGGACTCACCTAGACCAGAACAGGTAGGAGGCTCTCAGTGGACTCGCCTAGACCAGAACAGGTAGGAGGCTCTCAGTGGACTCACCTAGACCAGAACAGGTAAGAGGCTCTCAGTGGACTCACCTAGACCAGAACAGGTAAGAGGCTCTCAGTGGACTCACCTAGACCAGAACAGGTAGGAGGCTCTCAGTGGACTCACCTAGACCAGAACAGGTAAGAGGCTCTCAGTGGACTCACCTAGACCAGAACAGGTAGGAGGCTCTCAGTGGACTCACCTAGACCAGAACAGGTAGGAGGCTCTCAGTGGACTCACCTAGACCAGAACAGGTAGGAGGCTCTCAGTGGACTCACCTAGACCAGAACAGGTAAGAGGCTCTCAGTGGACTCACCTAGACCAGAACAGGTAGGAGGCTCTCAGTGGACTCACCTAGACCAGAACAGGTAGGAGGCTCTCAGTGGACTCACCTAGACCAGAACAGGTAGGAGGCTCTCAGTGGACTCACCTAGACCAGAACAGGTAGGAGGCTCTCAGTGGACTCACCTAGACCAGAACAGGTAAGAGGCTCTCAGTGGACTCACCTAGACCAGAACAGGTAGGAGGCTCTCAGTGGACTCACCTAGACCAGAACAGGTAGGAGGCTCTCAGTGGACTCACCTAGACCAGAACAGGTAGCAGGCTCTCAGTGGACTCACCTAGACCAGAACAGGTAGGAGGCTCTCAGTGGACTCACCTAGACCAGAACAGGTAGGAGGCTCTCAGTGGACTCGCCTAGACCAGAACAGGTAGGAGGCTCTCAGTGGACTCACCTAGACCAGAACAGGTAGGAGGCTCTCAGTGGACTCGCCTAGACCAGAACAGGTAGGAGGCTCTCAGTGGACTCACCTAGACCAGAACAGGTAGGAGGCTCTCAGTGGACTCACCTAGACCAGAACAGGTAAGAGGCTCTCAGTGGACTCACCTAGACCAGAACAGGTAGGAGGCTCTCAGTGGACTCACCTAGACCAGAACAGGTAAGAGGCTCTCAGTGGACTCACCTAGACCAGAACAGGTAGGAGGCTCTCAGTGGACTCGCCTAGACCAGAACAGGTAGGAGGCTCTCAGTGGACTCACCTAGACCAGAACAGGTAAGAGGCTCTCAGTGGACTCACCTAGACCAGAACAGGTAGGAGGCTCTCAGTGGACTCACCTAGACCAGAACAGGTAGGAGGCTCTCAGTGGACTCGCCTAGACCAGAACAGGTAGGAGGCTCTCAGTGGACTCACCTAGACCAGAACAGGTAGGAGGCTCTCAGTGGACTCACCTAGACCAGAACAGGTAGGAGGCTCTCAGTGGACTCACCTAGACCAGAACAGGTAGGAGGCTCTCAGTGGACTCACCTAGACCAGAACAGGTAGGAGGCTCTCAGTGGACTCACCTAGACCAGAACAGGTAAGAGGCTCTCAGTGGACTCACCTAGACCAGAACAGGTAGGAGGCTCTCAGTGGACTCACCTAGACCAGAACAGGTAGGAGGCTCTCAGTGGACTCACCTAGACCAGAACAGGTAGGAGGCTCTCAGTGGACTCACCTAGACCAGAACAGGTAGGAGGCTCTCAGTGGACTCACCTAGACCAGAACAGGTAGGAGGCTCTCAGTGGACTCGCCTAGACCAGAACAGGTAGGAGGCTCTCAGTGGACTCACCTAGACCAGAACAGGTAGGAGGCTCTCAGTGGACTCACCTAGACCAGAACAGGTAGGAGGCTCTCAGTGGACTCACCTAGACCAGAACAGGTAGGAGGCTCTCAGTGGACTCACCTAGACCAGAACAGGTAAGAGGCTCTCAGTGGACTCACCTAGACCAGAATAGGTAGGAGGCTCTCAGTGGACTCACCTAGACCAGAACAGGTAGGAGGCTCTCAGTGGACTCACCTAGACCAGAACAGGTAGGAGGCTCTCAGTGGACTCACCTAGACCAGAACAGGTAGGAGGCTCTCAGTGGACTCACCTAGACCAGAACAGGTAGGAGGCTCTCAGTGGACTCACCTAGACCAGAACAGGTAGGAGGCTCTCAGTGGACTCACCTAGACCAGAACAGGTAGGAGGCTCTCAGTGGACTCACCTAGACCAGAACAGGTAGGAGGCTCTCAGTGGACTCACCTAGACCAGAACAGGTAGGAGGCTCTCAGTGGACTCACCTAGACCAGAACAGGTAAGAGGCTCTCAGTGGACTCACCTAGACCAGAACAGGTAGGAGGCTCTCAGTGGACTCACCTAGACCAGAACAGGTAAGAGGCTCTCAGTGGACTCACCTAGACCAGAACAGGTAAGAGGCTCTCAGTGGACTCACCTAGACCAGAACAGGTAGGAGGCTCTCAGTGGACTCACCTAGACCAGAACAGGTAGGAGGCTCTCAGTGGACTCACCTAGACCAGAACAGGTAAGAGGCTCTCAGTGGACTCACCTAGACCAGAACAGGTAGGAGGCTCTCAGTGGACTCACCTAGACCAGAACAGGTAGGAGGCTCTCAGTGGACTCACCTAGACCAGAACAGGTAAGAGGCTCTCAGTGGACTCACCTAGACCAGAACAGGTAGGAGGCTCTCAGTGGACTCACGTACACTGGTCCTCTGGTCCTCTGGTGTTGGGCACCAAAACAAACGTATTTGTTATTGTTGTTGTTGTGATCATAACAACAACAACACGTTGCATTTCGTGACGCTCTGGGTCTCTTGTCTCCGCCGGCCAGTCGGCTGGAGGGGGAGGTCCAGAGGATGAAGTCCCAGCAGGACGGAGAGCTGGAGGACATGAAGGAGGACGAGAGCCGGCTGCAGGTGAGGAGTCACTGTGTTCTCCACACCTGTGAACAACAAGACATGAGACCCAGCTCTGACCTCTGACCTCTGACCTCTGACCTCCATGCAGAAATATGGAGATGTGAATCTGTGGTTGAAGTTCAGCTGAAAGGAGACGGAGATAGAATCACAATATAAACACGAATAAATAACAGAAACAGAGTTACAGCTGAAGTTTCACACGTTTAAAGTTTAATTACTGCAAGAAAAGCAAAACAAAGTTCTCTGTTCTCTGGTTTTGTTTCCAGTCCGTCGTCACGACTCAGATGGAGGCGCTCGGCTCTCTGGAGCAGCAGCTGAGAGTCGCCAGCAGCAACAACACGAGACTGAGGAGGCAGCAGGACCGGCTGGGGGCGCTCGTTAGCATGGTGGCTAGTGCTACAGGTACACACGCTCGTTAGCATGGTGGCTAGTGCTACAGGTACACACGCTCGTTAGCATGGTGGCTAGTGCTACAGGTACACACGCTCGTTAGCATGGTGGCTAGTGCTACAGGTACGCACGCTCGTTAGCATGGTGGCTAGTGCTACAGGTACGCACGCTCGTTAGCATGGTGGCTAGTGCTACAGGTACGCACGCTCGTTAGCATGGTGGCTAGTGCTACAGGTACGCACGCTCGTTAGCATGGTGGCTAGTGCTACAGGTACACACGCTCGTTAGCATGGTGGCTAGTGCTACAGGTACACACGCTCGTTAGCATGGTGGCTAGTGCTACAGGTACGCACGCTCGTTAGCATGGTGGCTAGTGCTACAGGTACACACGCTCGTTAGCATGGTGGCTAGTGCTACAGGTACACACGCTCGTTAGCATGGTGGCTAGTGCTACAGGTACACACGCACGTTAGCATGGTGGCTAGTGCTACAGGTACACACGCTCGTTAGCATGGTGGCTAGTGCTACAGGTACACACGCTCGTTAGCATGGTGGCTAGTGCTACAGGTACACGCCGTTAGCATGGTGGCTAGTGCTACAGGTACACACGCTCGTTAGCATGGTGGCTAGTGCTACAGGTACACACGCTCGTTAGCATGGTGGCTAGTGCTACAGGTACACACGCTCGTTAGCATGGTGGCTAGTGCTACAGGTACACACGCTGCGTTAGCATGGTGGCTAGTGCTACAGGTACACACGCTCGTTAGCATGGTGGCTAGTGCTACAGGTACACACGCTCGTTAGCATGGTGGCTAGTGCTACAGGTACACACGCTCGTTAGCATGGTGGCTAGTGCTACAGGTACACGCTGTTAGCATGGTGGCTAGTGCTACAGGTACACACGCCGTTAGCATGGTGGCTAGTGCTGCAGGCACACGCTCGTTAGCATGGTGGCTAGTGCTACAGGTACACACGCTCGTTAGCATGGTGGCTAGTGCTACAGGTACGCACGCTCGTTAGCATGGTGGCTAGTGCTACAGGTACGCACGCTCGTTAGCATGGTGGCTAGTGCTACAGGTACACGCTCGTTAGCATGGTGGCTAGTGCTACAGGTACGCACGCTCGTTAGCATGGTGGCGAGAGCTGCAGGTACACCCGCTCGTTAGCATGGTGGCTAGTGCTACAGGTACACACGCTCGTTAGCATGGTGGCTAGTGCTACAGGTACACACGCTCGTTAGCATGGTGGCTAGTGCTACAGGTACACACGCCGTTAGCATGGTGGCTAGTGCTGCACGTTAGCATGGTGGCTAGTGCTACAGGTACACACGCTGCGTTAGCATGGTGGCTAGTGCTACAGGTACACACGCTCGTTAGCATGGTGGCTAGTGCTACAGGTACACACGCTCGTTAGCATGGTGGCTAGTGCTACAGGTACACACGCTCGTTAGCATGGTGGCTAGTGCTACAGGTACACACGCTCGTTAGCATGGTGGCTAGTGCTACAGGTACACACGCTCGTTAGCATGGTGGCTAGTGCTACAGGTACACACGCTCGTTAGCATGGTGGCTAGTGCTACAGGTACGCACGCTCGTTAGCATGGTGGCTAGTGCTACAGGTACGCACGCTCGTTAGCATGGTGGCTAGTGCTACAGGTACACACGCTCGTTAGCATGGTGGCTAGTGCTACAGGTACACGCTCGTTAGTATGGTGGCTGGTGCTACAGGTACGCACGCCGTTAGCATGGTGGCTAGTGCTACAGGTACACACGCTCGTTAGCATGGTGGCTAGTGCTACAGGTACACACGCTCGTTAGCATGGTGGCTAGTGCTACAGGTACACACGCTCGTTAGCATGGTGGCTAGTGCTACAGGTACGCACGCTCGTTAGCATGGTGGCTAGTGCTACAGGTACACACGCTAGTTAGCATGGTGGCTAGTGCTACAGGTACACACGCTCATTAGTATGGTGGCTAGTGCTACAGGTACACGCCATTAGTATGTGTGTGTGTATGTGTGTGTGTGTGTGTGTGTATGTGTGTGTGTGTGTGTGTGTGTGTGTGTGTGTGTGTGTGTGTGTGTGTGTGTGTGTGTGTGTGTGTGTGTGTGTGTACAGGGTCTCCTCCCAGGGGCCAGATGTTCAGGGACTGTGCAGATGTGTACAAAGCAGGGCACTCAGTCAGCGGTCTGTTTACCATCTACATCAACAACCCCACTGAACCTGTGCAGGTAAGAACACATAGCTCATATATATATATATATATACATATATATATATGTATATTATATATATATATAATATATATATAATATATATGTATATATAATATATATTATATGTATATATATTATATATATACATATACAGGACTGTCTCAGAAAATTAGAATATTGTGATAAAGTTCTTTATTTTCTGTAATGCAATAAAAAAAACAAAAATGTCATGCATTCTGGATTCATTACAAATCAACTGAAATATTGCAAGCCTTTTATTCTTTTAATATAGCTGATTATGGCTTACAGCTTAAGAAAACTCTAAAATCCTATCTCATAAAATTTGAATATTTCCTCAGACCAAGTAAAAAAAAAGATTTATAACAGCTGAGTGTTTGTCAAGGCTCAGGAAACCCTTGCAGGTGTTTCGAGTTAATTAGACAATTCAAGTGATTTGTTTAATACCCTACTAGTATACTTTTTCATGATATTCTAATATTTAGAGATAGGATATTTGAGTTTTCTTAAGCTGTAACATAATCAGCAATAAATCAGAATAAAGGCTTGCAATATTTCAGTTGATTTGTAATGAATCAGAATGCATGACATTTTTTTTTTTATTGCATTACAGAAAATAAAGAATCACAATATTCTAATTTTCTGAGACAGTCCTGTATATATGTATATATATATGTTTATATATATACATATATATATATATGTATATATATACAGGACTGTCTCAGAAAATTAGAATATTGTGATAAAGTTCTTTATTTTCTGTAATGCAATTTTAAAAAACAAAAATGTCATGCATTCTGGATTCATTACAAATCAACTGAAATATTGCAAGCCTTTATTCTTTTAATATTGCTGATTATGGCTTACAGCTTAAGAAAATTCAAATATCCTATCTCTAAATATTAGAATATCATGAAAAAGTATACTAGTAGGGTATTAAACAAATCACTTGAATCGTCTAATTAACTCGAAACACCTGGAAACACATTTTCAAATGTTTGATTTTGTTTTGCTGTTATAAATCTTTTTTTTAACTTGGTCTGAGGAAATATTCAAATGTCACAGAACACCTGGAGGAGGAGGAGGACATATACATATATATACATATATATATATATATATATATATATATATATAGATAGATAGATAGATGTATACTTTATTGATCCCGCAAGCGGGAAATTACAGGCAGATCCAGGAAGATTACAGCATAACACGAGGGAAGAGAGGAGAAAATAAAAAACAACCCCCAGAATATGCCCCTAGAGGGGTACAGTGTGGGAGCAGAAAAAACACCTCAGCACAAAAGCACATACATCTAAACAAGACATGCAACGTGAGGAAGGGGGGAGGGGAGGTAAACCAAAGACTGGGTGGTCAAGCTCAGCCGTAGGGGGGCAGAGGGTAACCAGCGTAGACAGGCAGCCAGCCATCCGGCAGCCCGTTAGAGCGCCAGTAGACCACACTGGGGGCATAAAGCAGGCGAAGGCGTGGGATGGGGGTGAGGGTAGTGAATGCATATCAGTGTGTGTAGTGTGTGTGTGTGTGTAGAGTTCGTGAGTGATTGGCCCGTAAGTCGTCCTCCCCCAGGCCACAACAGACAGAGTTCTCAGTCCGCAAGATGGTCGTTGCCATGGAGATAGCCTTGAAAGGTCCTGGGGATACAACAACCACAGGTGTTTGTGGATAGGGGAAGGAATGAGAGATTCTCACTTCAGAGATCTTCAGGAGTTGTTGTTCCAGTAACGGCCTTGGCCAAGGCCCGTTCTGGTTGAGGGAGCCGAAAGCAGATAAGATTGGGATTGTTTGGTCTTCCAGCAGCTACATCCAATTTGCGCAACTACTATTCCACCACTTTCCTCCCATTTCCCAATAGGATTTCAAATCGATCCAATTTCGTCGGGCAGCCTTAGGGGGCTTTTAACAGCTGTCACCGTTTCCTTAATTTTCCGATAAACCAGGGCAATGCCAAATCCAAACAGCAGAAATCCTGTAATCATAGTTCCGAATAGGTAGATGTCATCTACGTCCTCCACGGAAAGGGCTGCTAGGCACACGACACGTCCATCGTGTAACCAGCTGCAACGTCCCGGCAGGACGGGCAGGTTCCCCCGAACCCAAGCTTCTCGTCGAGAAGACGGTGTCAATTGCGTTGAGAGACCAGTTGATCAGATGATCAGTTGATCGGTCCATAGTTTTAGTTCGAAGAGCGATGAGGAGAGAGTCTCTCAAGTATAAAACAAGACAAGACATGACGAGAGAAGCCAAGCAGGGAAGGGAAGATCATGGGGAGGAGAGGGAGAGAAAATGTGACAGCCTTCGTCGAGAGCCAGTGGACGAAGGTATAGATGTCCTCCTCTTCCTCCTCCAGGTGTTCTGTGACATGGAGGCGGGTGGAGGAGGACATATACATATATATATATATATATATATATATATGTATATATATATATAGATGTCCTCCTCCTCCTCCTCCAGGTGTTCTGTGACATGGAGGCGGGTGGAGGAGGACATATACATATATATATATATATATATATGTATATATATATATATGTATGTCCTCCTCCTCCTCCAGGTGTTCTGTGACATGGAGGCGGGTGGAGGAGGACATATACATATATATATATATATATATATATATATATATGTATATATATATATATGTATGTCCTCCTCCTCCTCCAGGTGTTCTGTGACATGGAGGCGGGTGGAGGAGGACATATACATATATATATATATATATATATATATATATATATGTCCTCCTCCTCTCCCTCCATGTTCTGTGACATGGTGAGGGGAGGGGATATTATATATATATATATATATATATATATATATATATATATATATCCTCCTCCTCCTCCTCCTGTGTGTGGCGGAGGACATGGGGGTTGGTGGGTTGTGTTGGTTGGTGTTCTTCCAGAATACATGGAGAGGAGCTGGAGAGGATAATCACTCATGTTATTATGATAGTGTCACCTCCTGCATTGCTCTCCTCCTCTATTGATCTCCTCCTGCATTGATCTCCTCCTGCATTGATCACCTCCTCTATTGATCACCTCCTCCATTGATCTCCTCCTCCATTGATCTCCTCCTGCATTGATCACCTCCTCTATTGATCACCTCCTCTATTGATCACCTCCTCTATTGATCACCTCCTCCATCGATCACCTCCTGCATTGATCACCTCCTCTATTGATCACCTCCTCCATCGATCACCTCCTCTATTGATCATCTCCTCCATTGATCACCTCCTCAATTGATCTCCTCCTCCATCGATCACCTCCTCTATTGATCATCTCCTGCATTGATCACCTCCTCTATTGATCACCTCCTCCATTGATCTCCTCCTGCATTGATCACCTCCTCCATTGATCACCTCTTGCATTGATCTCCTCCTCTATTGATCACCTCCTCCATTGATCACCTCCTCTATTGATCACCTCCTGCATTGATCACCTCCTCTATTGATCACCTCCTCCATCGATCACCTCCTGCATTGATCTCCTCCTCCATTGATCACCTCCTCCATTGATCTCCTCCTGCATCGATCTCCTCCTCCATCGATCACCTCCTCCATCGATCACCTCCTCCATCGATCACCTCCTCTATCAATCACCTCCTCTATCGATCACCTCCTCCATCGATCACCTCCTCCATCGATCACCTCCTCTATTGATCACCTCCATCGATCACCTCCTCTATCGATCACCTCCTCCATCGATCACCTCCTCTATTGATCACCTCCTCCATCGATCACCTCCTCTATCGATCACCTCCTCCATCGATCACCTCCTCCATCGATCACCTCCTCCATCGATCACCTCCTCTATTGATCTCCTCCTCTATTGATCTCCTCCTCTATTGATCTCCTCCTCCATTGATCTCCTCCTGCAGGGCTTCGGGGACGCGTTGGGGGAACACTGGCTGGGGAATGAGCTGATGCACCTCCTGACCAGCAGGGGGCAGTACTCCCTGAGAGTGGAGCTGAGGGACTGGGAGGGAAGCCCCGCCCACTTCCTGTACGACCGAGTCACACTGGCCAGTGAGAGTCAGCAGTACAGGTGACCAGTGACACACGAATACACACTGCAGGTCGTCACCTTGCTTCCTTCCCTCAGGTAGTACCTCAGAGGTCTAGAGTTCCCCTGCAGGTCGTCACCTTGCCTCCTTCCCTCAGGTAGTACCTCAGAGGTCTAGAGTTCCCCTGCAGGTCGTCACCTTGCCTCCTTCCCTCATGTTGTACCTCAGAGGTCTAGAGTTCCCCTGCAGGTCGTCACCTTGCCTCCTTCCCTCATGTTGTACCTCAGAGGTCTAGAGTTCCCCTGCAGGTCGTCACCTTGCCTCCTTCCCTCAGGTAGTACCTCAGAGGTCTAGAGTTCCCCTGCAGGTCGTCACCTTGCCTCCTTCCCTCAGGTAGTACCTCAGAGGTCTAGAGTTCCCCTGCAGGTCGTCACCTTGCCTCCTTCCCTCAGGTAGTACCTCAGAGGTCTAGAGTTCCCCTGCAGGTCGTCACCTTGCCTCCTTCCCTCAGGTAGTACCTCAGAGGTCTAGAGTTCCCTTGCAGGTCGTCACCTTGCCTCCTTCCCTCATGTTGTACCTCAGAGGTCTAGAGTTCCCCTGCAGGTCGTCACCTTGCCTCCTTCCCTCAGGTTGTACCTCAGAGGTCTAGAGTTCCCCTGCAGGTCGTCACCTTGCCTCCTTCCCTCAGGTAGTACCTCAGAGGTCTAGAGTTCCCCTGCAGGTCGTCACCTTGCCTCCTTCCCTCAGGTAGTACCTCAGAGGTCTAGAGTTCCCTTGCAGGTCGTCACCTTGCCTCCTTCCCTCATGTTGTACCTCAGAGGTCTAGAGTTCCCCTGCAGGTCGTCACCTTGCCTCCTTCCCTCATGTTGTACCTCAGAGGTCTAGAGTTCCCCTGCAGGTCGTCACCTTGCCTCCTTCCCTCAGGTAGTACCTCAGAGGTCTAGAGTTCCCCTGCAGGTCGTCACCTTGCCTCCTTCCCTAAGGTTGTACCTCAGAGGTCTAGAGTTCCCCTGCAGGTCGTCACCTTGCCTCCTTCCCTCAGGTAGTACCTCAGAGGTCTAGAGTTCCCCTGCAGGTCGTCACCTTGCCTCCTTCCCTAAGGTTGTACCTCAGAGGTCTAGAGTTCCCCTGCAGGTCGTCACCTTGTCTCCTTCCCTCAGGTAGTACCTCAGAGGTCTAGAGTTCCCCTGCAGGTCGTCACCTTGCCTCCTTCCCTCAGGTAGTACCTCAGAGGTCTAGAGTTCCCTGCAGGTCGTCACCTTGCCTCCTTCCCTCAGGTAGTACCTCAGAGGTCTAGAGTTCCCTTGCAGGTCGTCACCTTGCCTCCTTCCCTCATGTTGTACCTCAGAGGTCTAGAGTTCCCCTGCAGGTCGTCACCTTGCCTCCTTCCCTCATGTTGTACCTCAGAGGTCTAGAGTTCCCCTGCAGGTCGTCACCTTGCCTCCTTCCCTCATGTTGTACCTCAGAGGTCTAGAGTTCCCCTGCAGGTCGTCACCTTGCCTCCTTCCCTCAGGTAGTACCTCAGAGGTCTAGAGTTCCCCTGCAGGTCGTCACCTTGCCTCCTTCCCTCAGGTAGTACCTCAGAGGTCTAGAGTTCCCCTGCAGGTCGTCACCTTGCCTCCTTCCCTCAGGTAGTACCTCAGAGGTCTAGAGTTCCCCTGCAGGTCATCACCTTGCCTCCTTCCCTCAGGTAGTACCTCAGAGGTCTAGAGTTCCCTTGCAGGTCGTCACCTTGCCTCCTTCCCTCATGTTGTACCTCAGAGGTCTAGAGTTCCCCTGCAGGTCGTCACCTTGCCTCCTTCCCTCAGGTTGTACCTCAGAGGTCTAGAGTTCCCCTGCAGGTCGTCACCTTGCCTCCTTACCTCAGGTCGTATCTCAGAGGTCTAGAGTGCTCCTGCAGGACGTCACCTTGCCTCCTTCCCTCAGGTAGTACCTCAGAGGTCTAGAGTTCCTTGCAGGTCGTCACCTTGCCTCCTTCCCTCATGTTGTACCTCAGAGGTCTAGAGTTCCCCTGCAGGTCGTCACCTTGCCTCCTTCCCTCATGTTGTACCTCAGAGGTCTAGAGTTCCCCTGCAGGTCGTCACCTTGCCTCCTTCCCTCAGGTAGTACCTCAGAGGTCTAGAGTTCCCCTGCAGGTCGTCACCTTGCCTCCTTCCCTAAGGTTGTACCTCAGAGGTCTAGAGTTCCCTGCAGGTCGTCACCTTGCCTCCTTCCCTCAGGTAGTACCTCAGAGGTCTAGAGTTCCCCTGCAGGTCGTCACCTTGCCTCCTTCCCTAAGGTTGTACCTCAGAGGTCTAGAGTTCCCCTGCAGGTCGTCACCTTGTCTCCTTCCCTCAGGTAGTACCTCAGAGGTCTAGAGTTCCCCTGCAGGTCGTCACCTTGCCTCCTTCCCTCAGGTAGTACCTCAGAGGTCTAGAGTTCCCCTGCAGGTCGTCACCTTGCCTCCTTCCTCAGGTAGTACCTCAGAGGTCTAGAGTTCCCTTGCAGGTCGTCACCTTGCCTCCTTCCCTCATGTTGTACCTCAGAGGTCTAGAGTTCCCCTGCAGGTCGTCACCTTGCCTCCTTCCCTCATGTTGTACCTCAGAGGTCTAGAGTTCCCTGCAGGTCGTCACCTTGCCTCCTTCCCTCAGGTAGTACCTCAGAGGTCTAGAGTTCCCCTGCAGGTCGTCACCTTGCCTCCTTCCCTCAGGTAGTACCTCAGAGGTCTAGAGTTGCCCTGCAGGTCGTCACCTTGCCTCCTTCCCTAAGGTTGTACCTCAGAGGTCTAGAGTTCCCCTGCAGGTCGTCACCTTGCCTCCTTCCCTCAGGTAGTACCTCAGAGGTCTAGAGTTCCCCTGCAGGTCGTCACCTTGCCTCCTTCCCTAAGGTTGTACCTCAGAGGTCTAGAGTTCCCCTGCAGGTCGTCACCTTGTCTCCTTCCCTCAGGTAGTACCTCAGAGGTCTAGAGTTCCCCTGCAGGTCGTCACCTTGCCTCCTTCCCTCATGTTGTACCTCAGAGGTCTAGAGTTCCCCTGCAGGTCGTCACCTTGCCTCCTTCCCTCAGGTAGTACCTCAGAGGTCTAGAGTTCCCCTGCAGGTCGTCACCTTGCCTCCTTCCCTCAGGCAGTACCTCAGAGGTCTAGAGTTCCCCTGCAGGTCGTCACCTTGCCTCATTCCCTCATGTTGTACCTCAGAGGTCTAGAGTTCCCCTGCAGGTCGTCACCTTGCCTCCTTCCCTCAGGTAGTACCTCAGAGGTCTAGAGTTCCCCTGCAGGTCGTCACCTTGCCTCCTTCCCTAAGGTTGTACCTCAGAGGTCTAGAGTTCCCCTGCAGGTCGTCACCTTGCCTCCTTCCCTCAGGTAGTACCTCAGAGGTCTAGAGTTCCCCTGCAGGTCGTCACCTTGCCTCCTTCCCTAAGGTTGTACCTCAGAGGTCTAGAGTTCCCCTGCAGGTCGTCACCTTGTCTCCTTCCCTCAGGTAGTACCTCAGAGGTCTAGAGTTCCCCTGCAGGTCGTCACCTTGCCTCCTTCCCTCAGGTAGTACCTCAGAGGTCTAGAGTTCCCCTGCAGGTCGTCACCTTGCCTCCTTCCCTCAGGTAGTACCTCAGAGGTCTAGAGTTCCCTTGCAGGTCGTCACCTTGCCTCCTTCCCTCATGTTGTACCTCAGAGGTCTAGAGTTCCCCTGCAGGTCGTCACCTTGCCTCCTTCCCTCATGTTGTACCTCAGAGGTCTAGAGTTCCCTGCAGGTCGTCACCTTGCCTCCTTCCCTCAGGTAGTACCGCACAGGACTAGAGTTCCCCTGCAGGTCGTCACCTTGCCTCCTTCCCTCAGGTAGTACCTCAGAGGTCTAGAGTTGCCCTGCAGGTCGTCACCTTGCCTCCTTCCCTAAGGTTGTACCTCAGAGGTCTAGAGTTCCCCTGCAGGTCGTCACCTTGCCTCCTTCCCTCAGGTAGTACCTCAGAGGTCTAGAGTTCCCCTGCAGGTCGTCACCTTGCCTCCTTCCCTAAGGTTGTACCTCAGAGGTCTAGAGTTCCCCTGCAGGTCGTCACCTTGTCTCCTTCCCTCAGGTAGTACCTCAGAGGTCTAGAGTTCCCCTGCAGGTCGTCACCTTGCCTCCTTCCCTCATGTTGTACCTCAGAGGTCTAGAGTTCCCCTGCAGGTCGTCACCTTGCCTCCTTCCCTCAGGTAGTACCTCAGAGGTCTAGAGTTCCCCTGCAGGTCGTCACCTTGCCTCCTTCCCTCAGGCAGTACCTCAGAGGTCTAGAGTTCCCCTGCAGGTCGTCACCTTGCCTCATTCCCTCATGTTGTACCTCAGAGGTCTAGAGTTCCCCTGCAGGTCGTCACCTTGCCTCCTTCCCTCAGGTAGTACCTCAGAGGTCTAGAGTTCCCCTGCAGGTCGTCACCTTGCCTCCTTCCCTCAGGCAGTACCTCAGAGGTCTAGAGTTCCCTGCAGGTCGTCACCTTGCCTCCTTCCCTCATGTTGTACCTCAGAGGTCTAGAGTTCCCTGCAGGTCGTCACCTTGCCTCCTTCCCTCATGTTGTACCTCAGAGGTCTAGAGTTCCCCTGCAGGTCGTCACCGTGCCTCCTTCCCTCAGGTAGTACCTCAGAGGTCTAGAGTTCCCCTGCAGGTCGTCACCTTGCCTCCTTCCCTAAGGTTGTACCTCAGAGGTCTAGAGTTCCTGCAGGTCGTCACCTTGCCTCCTTCCCTCAGGTAGTACCTCAGTCACCTTGCCTCCTTCCCTCAGGCAGTACCTCAGAGGTCTAGAGTTCCCCTGCAGGTCGTCACCTTGCCTCCTTCCCTCAGGTAGTACCTCAGAGGTCTAGAGTTCCCCTGCAGGTCGTCACCTTGCCTCCTTCCCTCAGGTAGTACCTCAGAGGTCTAGACTTCCCTTGCAGGTCGTCACCTTGCCTCCTTCCCTCATGTTGTACCTCAGAGGTCTAGAGTTCCCCTGCAGGTCGTCACCTTGCCTCCTTCCCTCAGGTTGTACCTCAGAGGTCTAGAGTTCCCCTGCAGGTCGTCACCTTGCCTCCTTCCCTCAGGTAGTACCTCAGAGGTCTAGAGTTCCCCTGCAGGTCGTCACCTTGCCTCCTTCCCTCAGGTAGTACCTCAGAGGTCTAGAGTTCCTTGCAGGTCGTCACCTTGCCTCCTTCCCTCATGTTGTACCTCAGAGGTCTAGAGTTCCCTGCAGGTCGTCACCTTGCCTCCTTCCCTCAGGTTGTACCTCAGAGGTCTAGAGTTCCCCTGCAGGTCGTCACCTTGCCTCCTTCCCTCAGGTAGTACCTCAGAGGTCTAGAGTTCCACTGCAGGTCGTCACCTTGCCTCCTTCCCTCAGGTAGTACCTCAGAGGTCTAGAGTTCCCTTGCAGGTCGTCACCTTGCCTCCTTCCCTCATGTTGTACCTCAGAGGTCTAGAGTTCCCCTGCAGGTCGTCACCTTGCCTCCTTCCCTAAGGTTGTACCTCAGAGGTCTAGAGTTCCCCTGCAGGTCGTCACCTTGCCTCCTTCCCTCATGTTGTACCTCAGAGGTCTAGAGTTCCCCTGCAGGTCGTCACCTTGCCTCCTTCCCTCAGGTAGTACCTCAGAGGTCTAGAGTTCCCCTGCAGGTCGTCACCTTGCCTCCTTCCCTCAGGTAGTACCTCAGAGGTCTAGAGTTCCCCTGCAGGTCGTCACCTTGCCTCCTTCCCTCAGGCAGTACCTCAGAGGTCTAGAGTTCCCCTGCAGGTCGTCACCTTGCCTCCTTCCCTCATGTTGTACCTCAGAGGTCTAGAGTTCCCTTGCAGGTCGTCACCTTGCCTCCTTCCCTCATGTTGTACCTCAGAGGTCTAGAGTTCCCCTGCAGGTCGTCACCTTGCCTCCTTCCCTCAGGTAGTACCTCAGAGGTCTAGAGTTCCCCTGCAGGTCGTCACCTTGTCTCCTTCCCTCATGTTGTACCTCAGAGGTCTAGAGTTCCCCTGCAGGTCGTCACCTTGCCTCCTTCCCTCAGGTAGTACCTCAGAGGTCTAGAGTTCCCC
This sequence comes from Pseudoliparis swirei, assembly GCF_029220125.1. Lineage (NCBI taxonomy): Eukaryota > Metazoa > Chordata > Actinopteri > Perciformes > Liparidae > Pseudoliparis > Pseudoliparis swirei. The sequence goes on from NC_079405.1 coordinate 1,290,778, forward strand.
TGCAGGTCGTCACCTTGCCTCCTTCCCTCATGTTGTACCTCAGAGGTCTAGAGTTCCCCTGCAGGTCGTCACCTTGCCTCCTTCCCTCAGGTAGTACCTCAGAGGTCTAGAGTTCCCCTGCAGGTCGTCACCTTGCCTCCTTCCCTAAGGTTGTACCTCAGAGTTCTAGAGTTCCCCTGCAGGTCGTCACCTTGCCTCCTTCCCTCAGGTAGTACCTCAGAGGTCTAGAGTTCCCCTGCAGGTCGTCACCTTGCCTCCTTCCCTCAGGCAGTACCTCAGAGGTCTAGGGTTCCCTGCAGGTCGTCACCTTGCCTCCTTCCCTCATGTTGTACCTCAGAGGTCTAGAGTTCCTTGCAGGTCGTCACCTTGCCTCCTTCCCTCATGTTGTACCTCAGAGGTCTAGAGTTCCCCTGCAGGTCGTCACCTTGCCTCCTTCCCTCAGGTAGTACCTCAGAGGTCTAGAGTTCCCCTGCAGGTCGTCACCTTGTCTCCTTCCCTAAGGTTGTACCTCAGAGGTCTAGAGTTCCCCTGCAGGTCGTCTCCTTGCCTCCTTCCCTCAGGTAGTACCTCAGAGGTCTAGAGTTCCCTTGCAGGTCGTCACCTTGCCTCCTTCCCTCATGTTGTACCTCAGAGGTCTAGAGTTCCCCTGCAGGTCGTCTCCTTGCCTCCTTCCCTCAGGTAGTACCTCAGAGGTCTAGAGTTCCCTTGCAGGTCGTCACCTTGCCTCCTTCCCTCATGTTGTACCTCAGAGGTCTAGAGTTCCCCTGCAGGTCATCACCTTGCCTCCTTCCCTCAGGTTATACCTCAGAGGTCTAGAGTTCCCCTGCAGGTCGTCACCTTGCCTCCTTCCCTCAGGTAGTACCTCAGAGGTCTAGAGTTCCCCTGCAGGTCGTCACCTTGCCTCCTTCCCTCAGGCAGTACCTCAGAGGTCTAGAGTTCCCCTGCAGGTCGTCACCTTGCCTCATTCCCTCATGTTGTACCTCAGAGGTCTAGAGTTCCCCTGCAGGTCGTCACCTTGCCTCCTTCCCTCAGGTAGTACCTCAGAGGTCTAGAGTTCCCCTGCAGGTCGTCACCTTGCCTCCTTCCCTCAGGCAGTACCTCAGAGGTCTAGAGTTCCCCTGCAGGTCGTCACCTTGCCTCCTTCCCTCATGTTGTACCTCAGAGGTCTAGAGTTCCCTTGCAGGTCGTCACCTTGCCTCCTTCCCTCATGTTGTACCTCAGAGGTCTAGAGTTCCCCTGCAGGTCGTCACCGTGCCTCCTTCCCTCAGGTAGTACCTCAGAGGTCTAGAGTTCCCCTGCAGGTCGTCACCTTGCCTCCTTCCCTAAGGTTGTACCTCAGAGGTCTAGAGTTCCCCTGCAGGTCGTCACCTTGCCTCCTTCCCTCAGGTAGTACCTCAGAGGTCTAGAGTTCCCCTGAAGGTAGTCACCTTGCCTCCTTCCCTCAGGCAGTACCTCAGAGGTCTAGAGTTCCCCTGCAGGTCGTCACCTTGCCTCCTTCCCTCAGGTAGTACCTCAGAGGTCTAGAGTTCCCCTGCAGGTCGTCACCTTGCCTCCTTCCCTCAGGTAGTACCTCAGAGGTCTAGACTTCCCTTGCAGGTCGTCACCTTGCCTCCTTCCCTCATGTTGTACCTCAGAGGTCTAGAGTTCCCCTGCAGGTCGTCACCTTGCCTCCTTCCCTCAGGTTGTACCTCAGAGGTCTAGAGTTCCCCTGCAGGTCGTCACCTTGCCTCCTTCCCTCAGGTAGTACCTCAGAGGTCTAGAGTTCCCCTGCAGGTCGTCACCTTGCCTCCTTCCCTCAGGTAGTACCTCAGAGGTCTAGAGTTCCCTTGCAGGTCGTCACCTTGCCTCCTTCCCTCATGTTGTACCTCAGAGGTCTAGAGTTCCCCTGCAGGTCGTCACCTTGCCTCCTTCCCTCAGGTTGTACCTCAGAGGTCTAGAGTTCCCCTGCAGGTCGTCACCTTGCCTCCTTCCCTCAGGTAGTACCTCAGAGGTCTAGAGTTCCACTGCAGGTCGTCACCTTGCCTCCTTCCCTCAGGTAGTACCTCAGAGGTCTAGAGTTCCCTTGCAGGTCGTCACCTTGCCTCCTTCCCTCATGTTGTACCTCAGAGGTCTAGAGTTCCCCTGCAGGTCGTCACCTTGCCTTCTTCCCTAAGGTTGTACCTCAGAGGTCTAGAGTTCCCCTGCAGGTCGTCACCTTGCCTCCTTCCCTCATGTTGTACCTCAGAGGTCTAGAGTTCCCCTGCAGGTCGTCACCTTGCCTCCTTCCCTCAGGTAGTACCTCAGAGGTCTAGAGTTCCCCTGCAGGTCGTCACCTTGCCTCCTTCCCTCAGGTAGTACCTCAGAGGTCTAGAGTTCCCCTGCAGGTCGTCACCTTGCCTCCTTCCCTCAGGCAGTACCTCAGAGGTCTAGAGTTCCCCTGCAGGTCGTCACCTTGCCTCCTTCCCTCATGTTGTACCTCAGAGGTCTAGAGTTCCCTTGCAGGTCGTCACCTTGCCTCCTTCCCTCATGTTGTACCTCAGAGGTCTAGAGTTCCCCTGCAGGTCGTCACCTTGCCTCCTTCCCTCAGGTAGTACCTCAGAGGTCTAGAGTTCCCCTGCAGGTCGTCACCTTGTCTCCTTCCTCATGTTGTACCTCAGAGGTCTAGAGTTCCCCTGCAGGTCGTCACCTTGCCTCCTTCCCTCAGGTAGTACCTCAGAGGTCTAGAGTTCCCCTGCAGGTCGTCACCTTGCCTCCTTCCCTCATGTTGTACCTCAGAGGTCTAGAGTTCCCCTGCAGGTCGTCACCTTGCCTCCTTCCCTCAGGTAGTACCTCAGAGGTCTAGAGTTCCCCTGCAGGTCGTCACCTTGCCTCCTTCCCTAAGGTTGTACCTCAGAGTTCTAGAGTTCCCCTGCAGGTCGTCACCTTGCCTCCTTCCCTCAGGTAGTACCTCAGAGGTCTAGAGTTCCCCTGCAGGTCGTCACCTTGCCTCCTTCCCTCAGGCAGTACCTCAGAGGTCTAGGGTTCCCCTGCAGGTCGTCACCTTGCCTCCTTCCCTCATGTTGTACCTCAGAGGTCTAGAGTTCCCTTGCAGGTCGTCACCTTGCCTCCTTCCCTCATGTTGTACCTCAGAGGTCTAGAGTTCCCCTGCAGGTCGTCACCTTGCCTCCTTCCCTCAGGTAGTACCTCAGAGGTCTAGAGTTCCCCTGCAGGTCGTCACCTTGTCTCCTTCCCTAAGGTTGTACCTCAGAGGTCTAGAGTTCCCCTGCAGGTCGTCTCCTTGCCTCCTTCCCTCAGGTAGTACCTCAGAGGTCTAGAGTTCCCTTGCAGGTCGTCACCTTGCCTCCTTCCCTCATGTTGTACCTCAGAGGTCTAGAGTTCCCCTGCAGGTCGTCTCCTTGCCTCCTTCCCTCAGGTAGTACCTCAGAGGTCTAGAGTTCCCTTGCAGGTCGTCACCTTGCCTCCTTCCCTCATGTTGTACCTCAGAGGTCTAGAGTTCCCCTGCAGGTCATCACCTTGCCTCCTTCCCTCAGGTTATACCTCAGAGGTCTAGAGTTCCCCTGCAGGTCGTCACCTTGCCTCCTTCCCTCAGGTAGTACCTCAGAGGTCTAGAGTTCCCCTGCAGGTCGTCACCTTGCCTCCTTCCCTCAGGTAGTACCTCAGAGGTCTAGAGTTCCCCTGCAGGTCGTCACCTTGCCTCCTTCCTCATGTTGTACCTCAGAGGTCTAGAGTTCCCCTGCAGGTCGTCACCTTGCCTCCTTCCCTCAGGTAGTACCTCAGAGGTCTAGAGTTCCCCTGCAGGTCGTCACCTTGTCTCCTTCCCTCAGGTAGTACCTCAGAGGTCTAGAGTTCCTGCAGGTCGTCACCTTGCCTCCTTCCCTCATGTTGTACCTCAGAGGTCTAGAGTTCCCCTGCAGGTCGTCACCTTGCCTCCTTCCCTCAGGTTGTACCTCAGAGGTCTAGAGTTCCCCTGCAGGTCGTCACCTTGTCTCCTTCCCTCAGGTAGTACCTCAGAGGTCTAGAGTTCCCTTGCAGGTCGTCACCTTGCCTCCTTCCCTCATGTTGTACCTCAGAGGTCTAGAGTTCCCCTGCAGGTCGTCACCTTGCCTCCTTCCCTAAGGTTGTACCTCAGAGGTCTAGAGTTCCCCTGCAGGTCGTCACCTTGCCTCCTTCCCTCAGGTAGTACCTCAGAGGTCTAGAGTTCCCTTGCAGGTCGTCACCTTGCCTCCTTCCCTCATGTTGTACCTCAGAGGTCTAGAGTTCCCCTGCAGGTCATCACCTTGCCTCCTTCCCTCAGGTTATACCTCAGAGGTCTAGAGTTCCCCTGCAGGTCGTCACCTTGCCTCCTTCCCTCAGGTAGTACCTCAGAGGTCTAGAGTTCCCCTGCAGGTCGTCACCTTGCCTCCTTCCCTCAGGTAGTACCTCAGAGGTCTAGAGTTCCCCTGCAGGTCGTCACCTTGCCTCCTTCCCTCATGTTGTACCTCAGAGGTCTAGAGTTCCCCTGCAGGTCGTCACCTTGCCTCCTTCCCTCAGGTAGTACCTCAGAGGTCTAGAGTTCCCCTGCAGGTCGTCACCTTGCCTCCTTCCCTAAGGTTGTACCTCAGAGTTCTAGAGTTCCCCTGCAGGTCGTCACCTTGCCTCCTTCCCTCAGGTAGTACCTCAGAGGTCTAGAGTTCCCCTGCAGGTCGTCACCTTGCCTCCTTCCCTCATGTTGTACCTCAGAGGTCTAGAGTTCCCCTGCAGGTCATCACCTTGCCTCCTTCCCTCAGGTAGTACCTCAGAGGTCTAGAGTTCCCCTGCAGGTCGTCACCTTGCCTCCTTCCCTCAGGTAGTACCTCAGAGGTCTAGAGTTCCCCTGCAGGTCGTCACCTTGCCTCCTTCCCTCATGTTGTACCTCAGAGGTCTAGAGTTCCCCTGCAGGTCGTCACCTTGCCTCCTTCCCTCAGGTAGTACCTCAGAGGTCTAGAGTTCCCTGCAGGTCGTCACCTTGCCTCCTTCCCTCAGGTAGTACCTCAGAGGTCTAGAGTTCCACTGCAGGTCGTCACCTTGCCTCCTTCCCTCATGTTGTACCTCAGAGGTCTAGAGTTCCCCTGCAGGTCGTCACCTTGTCTCCTTCCCTCAGAGGTCTAGAGTTCCCCTGCAGGTCGTCACCTTGCCTCCTTCCCTCAGGTTGTACCTCAGAGGTCTAGAGTTCCCCTGCAGGTCGTCACCTTGCCTCCTTCCCTCAGGTAGTACCTCAGAGGTCTAGAGTTCCCCTGCAGGTCGTCACCTTGCCTCCTTCCCTCAGGTAGTACCTCAGAGGTCTAGACTTCCCTTGCAGGTCGTCACCTTGCCTCCTTCCCTCATGTTGTACCTCAGAGGTCTAGAGTTCCCCTGCAGGTCGTCACCTTGCCTCCTTCCCTCAGGTAGTACCTCAGAGGTCTAGAGTTCCCCTGCAGGTCGTCACCTTGCCTCCTTCCCTCATGTTGTACCTCAGAGGTCTAGAGTTCCCCTGCAGGTCATCACCTTGCCTCCTTCCCTCAGGTAGTACCTCAGAGGTCTAGAGTTCCCCTGCAGGTCGTCACCTTGCCTCCTTCCCTCAGGTAGTACCTCAGAGGTCTAGAGTTCCCCTGCAGGTCGTCACCTTGCCTCCTTCCCTCATGTTGTACCTCAGAGGTCTAGAGTTCCCCTGCAGGTCGTCACCTTGCCTCCTTCCCTCAGGTAGTACCTCAGAGGTCTAGAGTTCCCCTGCAGGTCGTCACCTTGCCTCCTTCCCTCAGGTAGTACCTCAGAGGTCTAGAGTTCCACTGCAGGTCGTCACCTTGCCTCCTTCCCTCATGTTGTACCTCAGAGGTCTAGAGTTCCCCTGCAGGTCGTCACCTTGTCTCCTTCCCTCAGAGGTCTAGAGTTCCCCTGCAGGTCGTCACCTTGCCTCCTTCCCTCAGGTTGTACCTCAGAGGTCTAGAGTTCCCCTGCAGGTCGTCACCTTGCCTCCTTCCCTCAGGTAGTACCTCAGAGGTCTAGAGTTCCCCTGCAGGTCGTCACCTTGTCTCCTTCCCTCAGGTAGTACCTCAGAGGTCTAGAGTTCCCCTGCAGGTCGTCACCTTGCCGCCTTCCCTCATGTTGTACCTCAGAGGTCTAGAGTTCCCCTGCAGGTCATCACCTTGCCTCCTTCCCTCATGTTGTACCTCAGAGGTCTAGAGTTCCCCTGCAGGTCGTCACCTTGTCTCCTTCCCTCAGGTAGTACCTCAGAGGTCTAGAGTTCCCCTGCAGGTCGTCACCTTGCCTCCTTCCCTCAGGTTGTACCTCAGAGGTCTAGAGTTCCCCTGCAGGTCGTCACCTTGCCTCCTTCCCTCAGGTAGTACCTCAATTCAATTCAATTCAATTCAGTTTATTTGTATAGCCCAATTTCACAAATTACAAATTTGTCTCGGAGTGCTTTACAATCTGTACACATAGACATCCCTGCCCCAAAACCTCACATCGGACCAGGAAAAACTCCCAAATAACCCTTCAGGGGGAAAAAAAGGGAAGAAACCTGGAGGAGAGCAACAGAGGAGGATCCCTCTCCTAGGATGGACAGATGCAATAGATGTCATGTGACCAGAGGGACAGATTTAGAGTTAAAATACATTCAATGAATATGACAGAGTGTATGAATAGTTCATAGTAGGCATATTCCACGATGGAGACCTCCACGATCCATCAGGCAGATGGCGGTGGGGAGGAGGAGTGGGCGGAGTCTCAACAGGACAGTGGCGTAGTGATGAGCAGGAATTCCACCCAGGCGATCCATCAGGCCCAGGACCCCATGACGTCTCAGGCGATGACCCCATGAGACGGCATAGATCCTATCTGCCTGATGGATCGACCTGCAGAGTTCCCCTGCAGGTCGTCACCTTGCCTCCTTCCCTCATGTTGTACCTCAGAGGTCTAGAGTTCCCCTGCAGGTCGTCACCTTGCCTCCTTCCCTCAGGTAGTACCTCAGAGGTCTAGAGTTCCCCTGCAGGTCGTCACCTTGTCTCCTTCCCTCAGGTTGTACCTCAGAGGTCTAGAGTTCCCCTGCAGGTCGTCACCTTGCCTCCTTCCCTCAGGTAGTACCTCAGAGGTCTAGAGTTCCCCTGCAGGTCGTCACCTTGTCTCCTTCCCTCAGGTAGTACCTCAGAGCAGCAGGGAGGCCGAGCAGCCTGGGGCCCCAGGGGACCGGGTTCAGCACCCGGGACCAGGACCACGACAACTGTGACCACTGCAAGTGTGCTCTGATGCTCACTGGAGGTAAGGTCCCTCCTCCCTTGTCTCATCTCCTGCCTCCTCTTCTCATCGTACTTTATGGTCATTTAGAGTCAAACAGACCATAAAGCAGGCTATGCTTTAGGGCGGGGCTACAGGGTGATGGACAGGTCTCTGTGACTCCTCCTCAGTCCATATATGGTCACTTCCTGTTCACTGGCTGCAAACAAAAACATGATGGCCACAACTCAAAGCTTCAGATTCAGGCTTCTGGATTCACCAGCGGGGCGTTCACTGACCTGTTTCTGGATCAGACATCAGAGATGACGGCGTTCTCCTCCTGCAGGTTGGTGGTTCGGCCTGCGGCTTCTCCAACCTCAACGGCATTTATTACAGCGCGGCCACAGGAAGCTCAGCGGCATCAAGTGGCACCACTTCAGGGCCCCAGCTACTCCCCTCCGCCTCCACCGCCATGATGGTCTCCTCCACCGCCATGATGGTACGACCCTCGACTTCTTCTACTCCTCCACCGCCATGATGGTACGACCCTCGACTTCTAACTACTCCGCTCCACCGCCATGATGGTACGACCCTACGACTTCTAACTACTCCCCTCCACCGCCATGATGGTACGACCCTACGACTTCTAACTACTCCCCTCCACCGCCATGATGGTACGACCTCGACTTCTAACTACTCCCTCCACCGCCATGATGGTACGACCCTCGACTTCTAACTACTCCCTCCACCGCCATGATGGTACGACCCTCGACTTCTAACTACTCCCCTCCACCGCCATGATGGTACGACCCTACGACTTCTAACTACTCCCCTCCACCGCCATGATGGTACGACCCTACGACTTCTAACTACTCCCCTCCACCGCCATGATGGTACGACCCTACGACTTCTAACTACTCCACTCCACCGCCATGATGGTACGACCCTACGACTTCTAACTACTCCCCTCCACCGCCATGATGGTACGACCCTACGACTTCTAACTACTCCTCCACCGCCATGATGGTACGACCCTACGACTTCTAACTACTCCCCTCCACCGCCATGATGGTACGACCCTACGACTTCTAACTACTCCCTCCACCGCCATGATGGTACGACCCTACGACTTCTAACTACTCCCTCCACCGCCATGATGGTACGACCCTACGACTTCTAACTACTCCCTCCACCCCCATGATGGCACGACCCTCGACTTCTAACTACTCCCTCCACCGCCATGATGGTACGACCCTCGACTTCTAACTACTCCCTCCACCGCCATGATGGTACGACCCTCGACTTCTAACTACTCCCTCCACCGCCATGATGGTACGACCTCGACTTCTAACTACTCCCTCCACCGCCATGATGGTACACCCTCGACTTCTAACTACTCCGCTCCACCGCCATGATGGTACGACCCTACGACTTCTAACTACTCCCCTCCACCGCCATGATGGTACGACCCTACGACTTCTAACTACTCCACTCCACCGCCATGATGGTACGACCCTACGACTTCTAACTACTCCCCTCCACCGCCATGATGGTACGACCCTACGACTTCTAACTACTCCCCTCCACCGCCATGATGGTACGACCCTACGACTTCTAACTACTCCCTCCACCTCCATGATGGCACGACCCTACGACTTCTAACTACTCCCTCCACCGCCATGATGGTACAACCCTACGACTTCTAACTACTCCCCTCCACCGCCATGATGGTACGACCCTACGACTTCTAACTACTCCCTCCACCTCCATGATGGCACGACTCTGAGAAATATGAACAGATATTCATAACTCGGATATTTTAATGTTGATCGTCTGTCACAATATAAAAACTAATAGCTATACAGATGTGTGTGTATAGCACGGTGGCTCAGTGGTTAGCACTGTCGCCTCACAGCAAGAAGGCCCTGGGTTCGAGTCCCGGTCGTTCCAGGTCCTTTCTGTGTGGAGTTTGCATGTTCTCCTCGTGTCTGCGTGGGTTTACTCCGGGTCCTCCGGTTTCCCCCACCATCATAAAGACATGCACCGCAGCCTCACCCCGGTTCGTATGGATGTGAATGAATGTTGGTGGTGGTCGAGGGCCGTGGCGCTGATTGGCTGCCACGCTTCCGTCAGTCTGCCCCAGGGCAGCTGTGGCTACTGATGTAGCTTACCACCACCGGTATGACTGTGTGTGTATGACTACTGGACTCTGGACTGTAAAGCGACTTCGAGTGTCTAGAGAAGCGCTATATAAAATAAATGATTATTATTATTATTATTATATATATATATATATATATATGTTGATCCTAAAGCATTCTGCGCTCAGTTTAAACTCAATAAACAGAAGTTCTTGCTTAATGCACATTATGGAACAGAAGGTGGAGTTTCCTGTTTCCCGTTCGCTCTCGTTGTTTGTTCTGTTTTCAGGTTTTTATTCAGCTCTAAAGAGGCTTCAGCATTTTGTACAATAAAATATGTCAATAAAGACGGAACATGTGTTTTTATGATAAATATGAAATAGAAATGTGTAATATTTTTTTATCTATATTGAAAAATATGTATAATACAATTGGTCACGGGTTTAAGTCAAAACTTGAAATGATAAAAAAAGGAAAAATAATGAAAAATAAAATAAAATGTGTTTTCAGGTGAGTTCCTTTAATGTTACAGATAAACCTGTTTTACTCTTTTATTGGTATTAGGATATGCACATTGGTGTGCATTAATAGTTAAATCAGATACTATTTCCATTGTATGAAACATTTCTTCATCTAGGGATAAATAGAGAATCTCAATCTGAATATGTGTATTTAGCAGTTGCTGTAAAAAAACGATACAAACTGTATTAATAAGTAGTGAGAGGATCTGTTCCACATTTACGCAACCAAACAACTGGTCTAAGAGCGCCCCGTGTCGCTCTGCCTCTGGTGGCCAGACTGTGTTACTACAACATTTGGTTGTCTTCACCACAGTCTGTGTATATATATTATAAATATTAATACATATTTATATATATATATATAAATATATTGCACCCTACAACTTAACGAATAACTCACAAATACTGTTTACGGTTATATAAAATTAATTAATGTATCAATACATTCATTATTATGTATTATCAAAGGTTAGGATGATAACGGTGTTTTTATTTCATATTATAAGCACATTACTGTAAATAAATATAATATAGTTTATGTTTTAACTGTTGTTTCTTCTTCGGTGTCCATGACGTCACTTCCTCTGACTTCGCGTTTTCGCGGTGCTTAATTTTGTCCCTCCGGGTTCTCGAGAAACAAACGCACTTCCGATTCCGGTCCAGAATCTCAGTTGAAGTGTGTTTCTGTGAAGGTCGTGAGTCCAAATCTGTGAGTATTCTCTTTAACTGCTCTTTACACGTGTGTACTTGTACATCAACAGGTGATGTGTGTTTTAATTTGTATCTGTAACTATGTTTAAAATAGCGTTTACGTAGCTGTCACGAACTACCGTGAGCTACATGCTAAAGGAAGCTAATCTCACTGATAAGCTATTCTGTTCTTTAAATATAATGTATGTAATATTATATTAGCGACGTTCTCTTCTGATGTTTATCAGAGAGTAAAAATAATGTAAAGCACGAAGAGAAGAAGCTTCTTAATGTCAATGAACTGCATTCTTTGAACTGAGCGACACCGGTTAGCTTCACCTGCAGCTGATGATGATGATGATGATGGAGGACACGAAGTGTAACAGCACAATGTGGCACATGTCACGTGTCCTTGTCACTCAGAGGTCACACCATCGTCTCCAGAGGACACGCGGCCCCTGCTCCTCTGGTCCCCATGTCCACTAGTCCCATGGTGGTCTGGGCCTCTAGTAATAATAATAATCATTTATTTTATATAGCGCTTCTCAAGTCACCCGAAGTCTCTTTACAGTCCAGAGTCCAGTAGTCACACACACACACACAGTCATCCCGGTGGTGGAGCTCCATCAGGAGCCACAGCTGCCCTGACGGAAGCGTGGCAGCCAATCAGCGCCTACGGCCCCTCCCCCAATCAGCGCCTAAGGCCCCTCCCCCACCACCAACATTCATTCACATCCATACGAACCGGCGTGAGGCTGCGGTGCATGTCTTTATGGTGGTGGGGGGAACCGGAGGAAACCCACGCAGACACGAGGAGAACACGAGGAGAACACGAGGAGAACACGCTCCACACAGAAAGGACCTGGAACGACCGGGATTCGAACCCAGGGCCTTCTTGCTGTGAGGCGACAGAGCTAACCACTGAGCCACCGTGCTGCCCCTAGTCCTCTGGTCCTCTAGTCCTCTGGTCCTCTAGTCCTCTAGTCTCCTTTGTCCTCTAGTCGTCTGGTCCTCTAGTCTCTTGGTCCTCTAGTCCTCTAGTCTCCTGGTCCTCTAGTCCCTTGGTCCTCTAGTCTCTTGGTCCTCTAGTCTCCTTTGTCCTCTAGTCTCTTGGTCCTCTAGTCCTCTAGTCTCCTGGGTTTAGTGTCCTGGTCCTCTAGTCCTCCAATTATATTATGTTTGCTATGTTATGCTATGGTAGTTGTTATGTGGTGCCCAGTCTGACCCTGTGTCATTCTGTGCTTCTGACAATAAAAGACTTGTAACTTGTAGCAGATGCTGAAGAACTGGAACTAGAGTTTAAAACATAGTCCTGTCAAAACATCTAAATATTAAAATCAGTAACTGGACCTCGTGCGTCTCTTTCTGAGCGACCTTTAATTCCCTTCCGGCGCGTCTGTGTGGTCGCCAGGTGATCGTCATGCAGCTGGCCAAGCCGGTGATGAGGCGGCTGCTGAGCAAGCGCCTGAGGTTCCACCTGCCCGTCGCCTTCGCCCTGTCGCTGGTGACCGCCATCGCTTTCAAGGTGAGGCTCACGGTTTTATATTTCTGAGAAACCACATTTCCATTTATCTTTTAGTAAACTGTGTTTTTGTTCAAGTTACTTTTTGCCTTTTGTGTGTTTACGTTAATGAAATCAGTAAATTAAACTCTGTCCCACTTCCTGTTGGCCGACGTCTCGCCAGACTTTCAGAATAAAATACCAGAAGCTCATGAAAACGTTGTTGATTCAACCGTCCAGAATACGAAGCTCTGGTCTCTCATGAATAATCATATTCAGCCGGCGGTGTGGTTCCTCCTCAGTACGCAGTGACGGAGCCCAGGAAACAGGCCTACGCCGACTTCTACAAGCATTACGACGCCACCAAGGAGTTCAACGCCATGAAGGAGGCCGGCGTCTTCCAGAGCGTGCGGCCATCTGGGGAGTAAAGCCTGCGTGAGTTGCCTCATGGACACCGGAATATATATATATATATTATTTTGTTACTATATATTTTATATATATATTTTAAAGATATATATTTAATAATAATAATTTAAAAAATATATATATAAGAACAAAATTACATATTTATATACATTTTTTAATAATAAAATAAATAATATTTATATATGAATATATTTAATTATTCTTTTATCTATTATAGATTTGAATATATATTTTTATATATATATATACATTTCTTATATATAATTAAAATATATATATATATATTTTTTATATATACTTAAAAAAATATATATATATATACAGGACTGTCTCAGAAAATTAGAATATTGTGATAAAGTTCTTTATTTTCTGTAATGCAATTAAAAAAACAAATGTCATGCATTCTGGATTCATTACAAATCAACTGAAATATTGCAAGCCTTTTATTCTTTTAATATTGCTGATTATGGCTTACAGCTTAAGAAAACTCAAATATCCTATCTCTAAATATTAGAATATCATGAAAAAGTATACTAGTAGGGTATTAAACAAATCACTTGAATCGTCTAATTAACTCGAAACACCTGCAAGGGTTTCCTGAGCCTTGAAAACACTCAGCTTGGTTCAGTAAACTAAATCACAAGTATGGGGAAGACTGCTGATCTGACTGCTGTCCAGAGGACCATCATTGACACCCTCCATCAGGAGGGTAAGACACAAGAAGTTTCTCAAAGAGCAAGCTGTTCACAGAGTGCAGTTTCAAAGCACATCCACAAAAGTCTGTTGGAAGGGAAATGTGGCAGGAAACGCTGCACAACCAAGAGAGATGACCGCAGCCTTAACAGCATTGTGAAGAAGAGTCGCCCAGAATTTGGGGAGCTTCAAAGACAGTGGACTGAAGCTGGAGTCCAGGTATCAAAAGCCACTGTTCACAGACGTGTCCGCAAATGGGCTACAATAGCCGTATTCCCATGGTCAAGCCACTTCTGAACTCAAGACAACGGAAGAAGCGTCTGACTTGGGCTATGGAAAAGAAGCACTGGACAGTTGCAGAGTGGTCCAAAGTCCTCTTTTCAGACGAAAGCAAGTGTTGTATTTCATTTGGAAGTCAAGGCGCCAGAGTCTGGAGAAAGGCTGAGAGGCACAAAATCCAAGTTGCTTGAAATCCAGTGTGAAGTTCCCACAGTCAGTGATGGTTTGGGGAGCCATGTCAGCTGCTGGTGTTGGTCCACTGTGTTTCATCAAGTCCAGAGTAAATGCAGCTGTGTACCAAGAGATTTTAGAGCACTACATGCTTCCGCCTGCTGAAAAGCTCTATGGAGATGAGGATTTCATTTTCCAGCATGATCTGGCACCTGCCCACAGTGCCAAAACCACCAGTAACTGGTGTACTGACCATGGCATTACTGTCCTCGATTGGCCTGCCAATTCCTGACCTGAACTCCATAGAGAATTTGTGGGGTATTATGAAGAAGAAGCTGAAAGACACCAGACCCAACAATGCAAATGAGCTAAAGGTCGCTATTGAAGCATCCTGGGCATCCATAAACCCTCAGCAATGCCACAGGCTGATTGCCTCCATGCCACGCCGCATTGATGCAGTAATCCGTGCAAAAGGATTCCCAACCAAGTACTGAGTGCATTAATGGACATTTTCAAATGTTTGATTTTGTTTTGCTGTTATAAATCTTTTTTTTTACTTGGTCTGAGGAAATATTCAAATTTTATGAGATAGGATTTTAGAGTTTTCTTAAGCTGTAAGCCATAATCAGCAATATTAAAAGAATAAAAGGCTTGCAATATTTCAGTTGATTTGTAATGAATCCAGAATGCATGACATTTTTGTTTTTTTAATTGCATTACAGAAAATAAAGAACTTTATCACAATATTCTAATTTTCTGAGACAGTCCTGTATATTTGATATACATGTTGTGCTTGTGAAGTGAATCTACAGTAGACTCTTATTGCAGCTATTTCCTCTCTGTATTTTCAAGGTAAAGTCCCTTTAGAGATCCTCCAGTATTTTTTCCGAGTGTTCCTGAATGCAGCATCAAACCTCTGGTTGGTGTCTAACGTGTTGTTTTTGCCGTCTTCCTGCAGCTCTTCGTCCCCGTCGCCGCTTCCTGTCCGAGGATGAAGTCTGTTTGGTTCCTCTGAATAAAATATTATTACTGTAAACGCTCGTGAGTTATTACTGGTGCCTGGTGATGTCATAATGATGTCATAATAATTTTATCACTGTTGTATGTTCCTTAACTGGTAAAGCTGAAGGTAGTTTTTAATTCATGCAGCATATTAACATTATATAATAGCTACTGTGTGATTTCTTTATCTACACAATGCAATATCCAGGTGCTTGTTTACATCATATGTTTCACTAATGTTCATGTATGATGTCATCGATCCTACGGGCCGGTATCGGCTCCGTTATAGCCAGAATACACCTCTTCTCTAAATACACACTCAACACTTTAATAACCAGCTGCTTTTAACTTTATCATGTTTTACGGTACACATTTCAATAATGTCTTTTTAGTATTGCACCATGTCAAGCATCAGTTCTGTGCTCGACATATATATTTTATTATGTATGATTATGTTGTGTGTATATATATATATATTTATGTGTGTTTGTATGTAAATATAAATATATATATATGCATGTGTAAAAAAAAAAAAATTTATACATATATTTTTTTTAATTTATATATATTTTGACTGACGTGATGACTACAGACTGTTTACTGCAGCCTGTGTGCCACTCTGGCGCCCCGTGCCGTGGCTTCGTGTACTGCAGCCTGTGTGTCTCTGGCGCCCCCGTGCCGTGGGCTGGTGTGCAGCCTGCAGCCTGCGTGTCTCTCTGGCTCCCCGTGCGTTGGGCTGGTGAACTGCAGCCTGCGTGTCTCTCTGGCCTCGTGCCGTGGGCTGGTGAACTGCAGCATGTGTGTCTCTGGCGCCCCCGTGCGTTGGGCTGGTGAACTGCAGCCTGCGTGTCTCTCTCTGGCGCCCCCGTGCCGTGGGCTGGTGAACTGCAGCCTTTGTCCGACCCGCCTCCTCCTCCACTTCCTGGTCTGGTTCAAACGGCGCTGAAGCGGTTCAGTGAAATAAGTCCGAAGTTGTCTGACTCTCCAGAGGAGATGAACTCTGCGACGCGGCCGCGCGGTGAAGCCTGCTTACCGGGGAAGCCTCGCGGGACTCTGTGATCCACGGACGGTGTTCACGGTTAACGGGCGACTTTGACGGGGGAGGACGAGCTGCTGCTGCGGCTGGCCTCTGAGCTCACGGGGCTAGAGCTAGGTAGCTTAGCATCACGATACCCAGAGGACTGAAGGACTGGTCTGAGGACAGTTCTAGAAGAGGACCAGTTCTAGGAGGTCTAGAGGACCAGGTCTAGCTCTAGAAGAGGTCTAGAGGAGGACCAGGTCTAGTTCTAGGAGAGGTCAGTTATAGACGAGGTCTAGAGGACCAGGTCTAGTTCTAAAAGAGGTCTAGAGAAGGACCAGGTCTAGCTCTAGGAGAGGTCAGTTATAGACGAGGTCTAGAGGACCAGGTCTAGTTCTAAAAGAGGTCTAGAGAAGGACCAGGTCTAGCTCTAGAGAGGTCAGTTATAGACGAGGTCTAGAGGACCAGGTCTAGTTCTAAAAGAGGTCTAGAGAAGGACCAGGTCTAGCTCTAGGAGAGGTCAGTTATAGATGAGGTCTAGAGGACCAGGTCTAGTTCTAAAAGAGGTCTAGCTCTAGGAAAGGACAGTTATAGAAGAGGACTGGTCTAGTCCTAGAGGTCTCATCCAGACTAGAGGTCTGGTCTAGTTCTAGAGGTGTGGTCTAGAAGAGGACTGGTCTAGTCCTAGAGGTCTGGTCTAGAAGAGGTCTGGTCTAGCCTAGAGGACTGATCTAGTCCTGGGGTCTGGTCTAGAAGAGGACACCATGGAGAACAAGGACAAGGTCCAGATGAGGAATCACCCGCGCAGGTAACGTGAGCTGATGAACTCATTGATCATGCATCATTGATCAGGTCTGGTTTCCTGTTGGCATGGCAACTTCAGCCTGATAGTCAATACAGTGATGTCGTAGCACTGGACTGTAGTACAACTCAGTGCCTTGTACTTCACTTGAATACATTTACTCTACGTTAGTCTGACAGCTGCAGGTACAACAATATGAATTAAATCTTTATCTAAAATAAAGTAGTTACAATTAGCTCCACACTATATATTATATATATAATATAATAAGAGATTAATCCTGACTTTATCCAGTTATCAGCTGGTTCATATTGAATATGTTATATTATTAATATGCATATTAATATATATTAATATATTATATTAATATGCATTATTAATATGTATTATTAATATACGTATTTATTAATATTATATTAATATGTATTATTAATATGTATTATTAATTATTATATTAATATTTATTATTAATATGCATGATTAATATCTAATATTAATATGCATTAATATGTATTATTAATGTTATATTAATATGCATTATTAATATGCGTTATTAATGTGTTATTTATTATAATAAACGTGTGATGTTGTTTAAATGTCCTCTAACTCACGTCTGATTGGTTCATTATTATTTGGGCCACTGTTTATTTCTCTGCTGTGGCTGCTTCTCTCTGTTGAGCTGAATCACTTTATTGTTGTTGTTGTTGTTGTTGTTTTACTGGTTCTGGCAGAAGGAAGTGCTGAGTATACCCTCATCAGAAGGAAGTTACCTCCTTATCTCCTTCACTGTTTCCTTGTTCAGATCACAGGCATGTCATCGGCAGCTAACGTCGTTAGCGTCGTTAGCTGGAAGCCGGCGACATGTTGAGAGCCGTTGAGACTCAATCAAAACCAGTGGAGCATCAGACTGGGACCAGTAGACTGGGACCAGTAGACTGGGACCAGCAGACTGGTCTGGGTCCAGTAGACTGGGACCAGTAGAGCAGCAGACTGGTCTGGGTCCAGTAGACTGGGACCAGTAGAGCATCAGACAGGGACCAGCAGACTGGGACCAGCAGACTGGTCTGGGTCCAGTAGACTGGGACCAGTAGACTGGTCTGGGTCCAGCAGACTGGGACCAGTAGAGCAGCAGACTGGTCTGGGTCCAGTAGACTGGGACCAGTAGAGCATCAGACAGGGACCAGCAGACTGGGACCAGCAGACTGGTCTGGGTCCAGTAGACTGGGACCAGCAGACTGGTCTGGGTCCAGTAGACTGGGACCAGTAGAGCAGCAGACTGGTCTGGGACCAGTAGACTGGGACCAGCAGACTGGGACCAGTAGAGCAGTAGTCTTTATGTGACGAGGAGGTCCTGAGAGATGAAACAACCCTGATCAATAAGTCTCTCTCTCTCCTCTCTCTCACACTTTCTCCTCCCTCTCTCTCCTCTCTCTCACACTTTCTCCTCCCTCTCCCTCTCTCTCTCCTCTCTCTCTCACTTTCTCCTCCCTCTCCCTCTCTCTCTCCTCTCTCTCTCACTTTCTCCTCCCTCTCCTCCTCTCTCTCTCTCTCTCTCATCCTCTCTTTCCCTCTCTCTCTTCTCTCCTCTCTCTCTTCCCCTCCCTCCTCTCTCTCTCTCTCTCCTCCTCCTCCTCTCCTCTCCCTCTCTCCCTCTCCCCCTCTCTCTCTCTCTCCTCCCCCCCTCTCCTCCTCCTCTCCTCCCTCTTTCTCTCTCTCTTCCTCTCCCCTCTCTCCCCTCTCTCTCTCTCCCTCTCTCTCTCTCTCCCCCTCCTTCCTCTCCCTCTCTCCCCTCTCTCCCTCTGCCCTCTCTCTCTCTCCTCTCTCCTCTCTCTCCCTCTTTCTCCTCCTCCTCCCTCTCTCCTCTCTCTCTCTCCTCTCTCCCTCTCTCTCTCCCCTCTCTCCTCTCTCCTCTCTCTCTCCCCTCTCTCTCTCTCCCCTCTCTCTCTCTCTCCCTCTCTCTCTCCCCTCTCCCTCTCTCTCTCTTCCTCTCTCTCTCCCCTCTCTCCCTCCTCTTCCTCCTCTCCCTCTCTCCTGTCTCCCTCCTTCCTCTCCCCTCTCTCTCTCTCCTCCCTCTCTCTCTCACCCCCTCCTTACTCTCCCTCTCTCTCTCTCCCCTCTCTCTCCCTCTTTCTCCTCCTCCTCCCTCTCTCTCTCCCCTCTCTCCTCCCTCTCCATCTCTCTCTCTCTATCTCCTCTCTCTCTCCCCTCTCTCCTCCCTCTCCCTCTCTCTCTCTCTCTCCTCCTCCCCCCTCTCTCTCTCTCTCTCTCTCCTCCCCCTCCTCTCTCCCCTCCTCTCCTCTCTCCTCTCTCTCCTCTCTCACCCCCTACTTCCTCTCCCTCTCTCCCTCTTTCTCCTCCTCTCTCTCCCCTCTCTCTCCTCCTCTCCCCCTCCTTCCTCTCCCTCTCTCTCCCCCTCCTCTCTTCCTCTCCCTCTCTCTCTCTCCTCTCTCTCCCTCTTTCTCCTCCTCCTCCCTCTCCCTCTTCTCTCTCTCTCTCCTCTCTCTCCCCTCTCTCCTCCCTCTTCCTCTCTCTCTCTCTCCTCTCTCCTCCCTCTCTCTCTCCTCTCTCTCCCCTCTCTCCTCCCTCTTCCTCTCTCTCTCTCTCCTCCTCTCCCCTCTCTCTCTCTCCTCCTCCTCCCTCTCTCTCCCCTCTCTCCCCCTCATTCCTCTCCCTCTCTCTCCCCCTCCTCTCTCCCTCTCTCTCTCCTCCCTCTCTCTCTCTCCCTCTCTCTCTCTCCTCTTCGCCTCTCTCTCGCACTGTCCCTCTCTTTCTCCTCTCTCCTCCCTCTCTCCCCCTCTCCCCCCCCCCCCTCTCTCCTCTCCCCCCCCTCCTCTCCTCCCCCCTCTCTCTCCTCTCCTCTTTCCTCTCTCTCTCCCCTCCTCTCTCCTCCCTCTCTCTCTCCTCCTCCTCCCTCCTCTCTCCCCTCCTCCCTCCCTCCCCCTCCTCCCTCCCTCTCTCTCCCCCTCCTCCCTCCCCCCGCTGAAGAGCTGAGTGAGGACAGTCTCACCAAGCAGCCTGAGGAGGTCTTTGATGTGCTGGAGAAGTTGGGTGAAGGGTGAGTCTCCATGACACGCCTCCTCACTTCCTGTTCCTCAACACACTTCCTGTTCACAGCGGTGTGAGAAGTTCCTCATGTTGTTCTTCTTTAGTGTTTCTATCAGAAGGTGGAGACAGGAAGTCCTCCAGGGGGGTGAGACCAGCAACATTAGATATTTATTTATATGATATATATATTCATATAAATATATGTCTTTATATGTATGTATGTATGTTTTAATATATATATTTATCTTTGTATATAATATATATATATATATATGAATATATATTTTTTATAGATATAAATAAATATATATAAATATATTTATTTATATAAATATATTTATATATATATATGAATATATATTTTCTTTTTATAGATATATATAAATATATTTATTTATATAAATATAAAAATATATATTAATATATATATGTTTTTATAGATATAAATAAATATATATAAATATATTTATTTATATAAATATATTTATATATATATATGAATATATATTTTCCTTTTATAGATATAAATAAATATATTTATTTTTATGAATATAAAGATATATATTAATATATATATGTTTTTATAGATATAAATACATATATTTATATATTTATTTATATAAATATATATATATAATTATATATATATTATAGAAATAAATATCTAATGTTGCTGATCAGGATTAGAATAAACTTTATTATCTTGTAGGATTTAAACAGTTAAATGTTGATATAATATCTAAACTATTTCTAAATATATTTTGTCGATTCAGTTAAGTAAAGAAGCTAACTTTTCTTCTCCAGTATCTTTATTAGCCGGTCCAGGTTTTAACCCCCCCCACCCCCCCCCAGGTCGTATGGCTGCGTGTTCAAAGCCCACTACAAGGAGACGGGGGAGATCGTGGCCATCAAGCAGGTTCCTGTGGAGTCCGACCTGCAGGAGATCATCAAGGAGATCTCCATCATGCAGCAGTGCAACAGGTCCGCCACACAGGAAGGCCTCCGTGGGGGTCCTATGTGGTCCTCTGTGGTCCTCTGTCGTCCTCTGTGGTCCTCTGTGGTCCTCTGTGGTCCTCTGTGGTCCTCTGTGGTCCTCTGTGGTCCTATGTGGTCCTCTGTGGTCCTATGTGGTCCTCTGTGGTCCTCTGTGGTCCTATGTGGTCCTCTGTGGTCCTCTGTGGTCCTATGTGGTCCTATGTGGTCCTCTGTGGTCCTATGTGGTCCTCTGTGGTCTTATGTGGTCCTCTGTGGTCCTCTGTGGTCTTATGTGGTCCTCTGTGGTCCTCTGTGGTCTTATGTGGTCCTATGTGGTCTTATGTGGTCCTCTGTGGTCCTCTGTGGTCCTATGTGGTCCTATGTGGTCCTCTGTGGTCTTATGTGGTCCTCTGTGGTCCTCTGTGGTCCTATGTGGTCCTCTGTGTGGTCTTATGTGGTCCTATGTGGTCCTCTGTGGTCTTATGTGGTCTCTGTGGTCCTCTGTGTGGTCTTATGTGATTTTATGTGGTCTTCTGTGGTCCTCTGTGGTCCGTGGTCTTATGTGGTCCTCTGTGGTCTTATGTGGTCCTATGTGGTCTTATGTGGTCCTCTGTGGTCCTATGTGGTCCTCTGTGGTCCTCTGTGGTCCTATGTGGTCCTATGTGGTCTTATGTGGTCCTATGTGGTCTTATGTGGTCCTATGTGGTCTTATGTGGTCCTCTGTGGTCCTATGTGGTCCTATGTGGTCTTATGTGGTCCTATGTGGTCTTATGTGGTCCTATGTGGTCCTCTGTGGTCCTATGTGGTCTTATGTGGTCCTATGTGGTCCTATGTGGTCCTCTGTGGTCCTCTGTGGTCCTCTGTGGTCTTATGTGGTCCTCTGTAGTTATCTGGCATTCTATGGTCCTATATGTGGTCCTCTGTGGTCCTCCTGTGGTGAGAGAATACAAGATGGTGGATAATCACTCATGTTATTATGATAGTGTCACCTCCTGCATTGCTCTCCTCCTCTATTGATCTCCTCCTGCATTGATCTCCTCCTGCATTGATCACCTCCTCTATTGATCACCTCCTCCATTGATCTCCTCCTCCATTGATCTCCTCCTGCATTGATCACCTCCTCTATTGATCACCTCCTCTATTGATCACCTCCTCTATTGATCACCTCCTCCATCGATCACCTCCTGCATTGATCACCTCCTCTATTGATCACCTCCTCCATCGATCACCTCCTCTATTGATCATCTCCTCCATTGATCACCTCCTCAATTGATCTCCTCCTCCATCGATCACCTCCTCATTGATCATCTCCTGCATTGATCACCTCCTCTATTGATCACCTCCTCCATTGATCTCCTCCTGCATTGATCACCTCCATTGATCACCTCTTGCATTGATCTCCTCCTCTATTGATCTCCTCCTCCATTGATCACCTCCTCTATTGATCACCTCCTGCATTGATCACCTCTATTGATCACCTCCTCCATCGATCACCTCCTGCATTGATCTCCTCCTCCATTGATCACCTCCTCCATTGATCTCCTCCTGCATCGATCTCCTCCTCCATCGATCACCTCCTCCATCGATCACCTCCTCCATCGATCACCTCCTCTATCAATCACCTCCTCTATCGATCACCTCCTCCATCGATCACCTCCTCCATCGATCACCTCCTCTATTGATCACCTCCTCCATCGATCACCTCCTCTATCGATCACCTCCTCCATCGATCACCTCCTCTATTGATCACCTCCTCCATCGATCACCTCCTCTATCGATCACCTCCTCCATCGATCACCTCCTCCATCGATCACCTCCTCCATCGATCACCTCCTCTATTGATCTCCTCCTCTATTGATCTCCTCCTCTATTGATCTCCTCCTCCATTGATCTCCTCCTGCAGGGCTTCGGGGACGCGTTGGGGGAACACTGGCTGGGGAATGAGCTGATGCACCTCCTGACCAGCAGGGGGCAGTACTCCCTGAGAGTGGAGCTGAGGGACTGGGAGGGAAGCCCCGCCCACTTCCTGTCTGACTGAGTCACACTGGCCAGTGAGAGTCAGCAGTACAGGTGACCAGTGACACACGAATACACACTGCAGGTCGCCACCTTGCTTCCTTCCTCAGGTAGTACCTCAGAGGTCCAGAGTTCCCCTGCAGGTCGTCACCTTGCCTCCTTCCCTCAGGTAGTACCTCAGAGGTCTAGAGTTCCTGCAGGTCGTCACCTTGCCTCCTTCCCTCATGTTGTACCTCAGAGGTCTAGAGTTCCCCTGCAGGTCGTCACCTTGCCTCCTTCCCTCATGTTGTACCTCAGAGGTCTAGAGTTCCCCTGCAGGTCGTCACCTTGCCTCCTTCCCTCAGGTAGTACCTCAGAGGTCTAGAGTTCCCCTGCAGGTCGTCACCTTGCCTCCTTCCCTCAGGTAGTACCTCAGAGGTCTAGAGTTCCCCTGCAGGTCGTCACCTGCCTCCTTTCCCCTCAGGTAGTACCTCAGAGGTCTAGAGTTCCCCTGCAGGTCGTCACCTTGCCTCCTTCCCTCAGGTAGTACCTCAGAGGTCTAGAGTTCCCTTGCAGGTCGTCACCTTGCCTCCTTCCCTCATGTTGTACCTCAGAGGTCTAGAGTTCTGCAGGTCGTCACCTTGCCTCCTTCCTCAGGTTGTACCTCAGAGGTCTAGAGTTCCCCTGCAGGTCGTCACCTTGCCTCCTTCCCTCAGGTAGTACCTCAGAGGTCTAGAGTTCCCCTGCAGGTCGTCACCTTGCCTCCTTCCCTCAGGTAGTACCTCAGAGGTCTAGAGTTCCCTTGCAGGTCGTCACCTGCCTCCTTCCCTCATGTTGCACCTCAGAGGATTAGGGTTCCCCTGCAGGTCGCCACCTTGCCTCCTTCCCTCATGTTGTACCTCAGAGGTCTAGAGTTCCCCTGCAGGTCGTCACCTTGCCTCCTTCCCTCAGGTAGTACCTCAGAGGTCTAGAGTTCCCCTGCAGGTCGTCACCTTGCCTCCTTCCCTAAGGTTGTACCTCAGAGGTCTAGAGTTCCCCTGCAGGTCGTCACCTTGCCTCCTTCCCTCAGGTAGTACCTCAGAGGTCTAGAGTTCCCCTGCAGGTCGTCACCTGCCTCCTTCCCTAAGGTTGTACCTCAGAGGTCTAGAGTTCCCTGCAGGTCGTCACCTTGTCTCCTTCCCTCAGGTAGTACCTCAGAGGTCTAGAGTTCTCTGCAGGTCGTCACCTTGCCTCCTTCCCTCAGGTAGTACCTCAGAGGTCTAGAGTCTCTGCAGGTCGTCACCTTGCCTCCTTCCCCTCAGGTAGTAGCTCAGAGGTCTAGAGTTCCCTTGCTGGTCGTCACCTTGCCTCCTTCCCTCATGTTGTACCCTCAGAGGTCTAGAGTTCCCCTGCAGGTCGTCACCTTGCCTCCTTCCCTCATGTTGTACCTCAGAGGTCTAGAGTTCCCTGCAGGTCGCCACCTTGCCTCCTTCCCTCATGTTGTACCTCAGAGGTCTAGAGTTCCCTGCAGGTCGTCACCTTGCCTCCTTCCCTCAGGTAGTACCTCAGAGGTCTAGAGTTCCCCTGCAGGTCGTCACCTTGCCTCCTTCCCTCAGATAGTACCTCAGAGGTCCAGAGTTCCCCTGCAGGTCGTCACCTTGCCTCCTTCCCTCAGGTAGTACCTCAGAGGTCTAGAGTTCTGCAGGTCATCACCTTGCCTCCTTCCCTCAGGTAGTACCTCAGAGGTCTAGAGTTCCCTTGCAGGTCGTCACCTTGCCTCCTTCCCTCATGTTGTACCTCAGAGGTCTAGAGTTCCTGCAGGTCGTCACCTTGCCTCCTTCCCTCAGGTTGTACCTCAGAGGTCTAGAGTTCTGCAGGTCGTCACCTTGCCTCCTTCCCTCAGGTTGTACCTCAGAGGTCTAGAGTTCCCCTGCAGGTCGTCACCTTGCCTCCTTCCCTCAGGTAGTACCTCAGAGGTCTAGAGTTGAATTGCAGGTCGACTCCTTGCCTACATCACTCATGTTGTACCTCAGAGGTCTAGAGTCTCTGCAGGTCGCCACCTGCCTCCTTCCCTCATGTTGCACCTCAGAGGTCTAGAGTTCCCTGCAGGTCGTCACCTTGCCTCCCTTCCCTCAGGTAGTACCTCAGAGGTCTAGAGTTCCCTGCAGGTCGTCACCTTGCCTCCTTCCCTAAGGTTGTACCTCAGAGGTCTAGAGTTCCCCTGCAGGTCGTCACTTTGCCTCCTTCCTCAGGTAGTACCTCAGAGGTTCAGAGTTCCCTGCAGGTCGTCACCTTGCCTCCTTCCCTAAGGTTGTACCTCAGAGGTCTAGAGTTCCCCTGCAGGTCGTCACCTTGTCTCCTTCTCTCAGGTAGTACCTCAGAGGTCTAGAGTCCCCTGCAGGTCGTCACCTTGCCTCCTTCCCTCAGGTAGTACCTCAGAGGTCTAGAGTTCCCCTGCAGGTCGTCACCTTGCCTCCTTCCTCAGGTAGTACCTCAGAGGTCTAGAGTTCCCTGCAGGTCGTCACCTTGCCTCCTTCCCTCATGTTGTACCTCAGAGGTCTAGAGTTCCCCTGCAGGTCGTCACCTTGCCTCCTTCCCTCATGTTGTACCTCAGAGGTCTAGAGTTCCCTGCAGGTCGTCACCTTGCCTCCTTCCCTCAGGTAGTACCTCAGAGGTCTAGAGTTCCCCTGCAGGTCGTCACCTTGCCTCCTTCCCTCAGGTAGTACCTCAGAGGTCTAGAGTTGCCCTGCAGGTCGTCACCTTGCCTCCTTCCCTAAGGTTGTACCTCAGAGGTCTAGAGTTCCCCTGCAGGTCGTCACCTTGCCTCCTTCCCTCAGGTAGTACCTCAGAGGTCTAGAGTTCCTGCAGGTCGTCACCTTGCCTCCTTCCCTAAGGTTGTACCTCAGAGGTCTAGAGTTCCCTGCAGGTCGTCACCTTGTCTCCTTCCCTCAGGTAGTACCTCAGAGGTCTAGAGTTCCCTGCAGGTCGTCACCTTGCCTCCTTCCCTCATGTTGTACCTCAGAGGTCTAGAGTTCCCCTGCAGGTCGTCACCTTGCCTCCTTCCCTCAGGTAGTACCTCAGAGGTCTAGAGTTCCCCTGCAGGTCGTCACCTTGCCTCCTTCCCTCAGGCAGTACCTCAGAGGTCTAGAGTTCCCCTGCAGGTCGTCACCTTGCCTCATTCCCTCATGTTGTACCTCAGAGGTCTAGAGTCTCTGCAGGTCGTCACCTTGCCTCCTTCCCTCAGGTAGTACCTCAGAGGTCTAGAGTCTCTGCAGGTCGTCACCTTGCCTCCTTCCCTAAGGTTGTACCTCAGAGGTCAGAGTTCCCCTGCAGGTCGTCACCTTGCCTCCTTCCCTCAGGTAGTACCTCAGAGGTCTAGAGTTCCCCTGCAGGTCGTCACCTTGCCTCCTTCCCTAAGGTTGTACCTCAGAGGTCTAGAGTTCCCCTGCAGGTCGTCACCTTGTCTCCTTCCCTCAGGTAGTACCTCAGAGGTCTAGAGTTCCCCTGCAGGTCGTCACCTTGCCTCCTTCCCTCAGGTAGTACCTCAGAGGTCTAGAGTTCCCCTGCAGGTCGTCACCTTGCCTCCTTCCCTCAGGTAGTACCTCAGAGGTCTAGAGTTCCTGCAGGTCGTCACCTTGCCTCCTTCCCTCATGTTGTACCTCAGAGGTCTAGAGTTCCCCTGCAGGTCGTCACCTTGCCTCCTTCCCTCATGTTGTACCTCAGAGGTCTAGAGTTCCCCTGCAGGTCGCCACCTTGCCTCCTTCCCTCAGGTAGTACCTCAGAGGTCTAGAGTTCCCCTGCAGGTCGTCACCTTGCCTCCTTCCCTCAGGTAGTACCTCAGAGGTCTAGAGTTGCCCTGCAGGTCGGCACCTTGCCTCCTTCCCTAAGGTTGTACCTCAGAGGTCTAGAGTTCCCCTGCAGGTCGACACCTTGCCTCCTTCCCTCAGGTAGTACCTCAGAGGTCTAGAGTTCCCCTGCAGGTCGTCACCTTGCCTCCTTCCCTAAGGTTGTACCTCAGAGGTCTAGAGTTCCCTGCAGGTCGTCACCTTGTCTCCTTCCCTCAGGTAGTACCTCAGAGGTCTAGAGTTCCCCTGCAGGTCGCCACCTTGCCTCCTTCCCTCATGTTGTACCTCAGAGGTCTAGAGTTCCCCTGCAGGTCGTCACCTTGCCTCCTTCCCTCAGGTAGTACCTCAGAGGTCTAGAGTTCCCCTGCAGGTCGTCACCTGCCTCCTTCCTCAGGCAGTACCTCAGAGGTCTAGAGTTCTGCAGGTCGCCACCTTGCCTCATTCCCTCATGTTGTACCTCAGAGGTCTAGAGTTCCCCTGCAGGTCGTCACCTTGCCTCCTTCCCTCAGGTAGCACCTCAGAGGTCTAGAGTTCCCCTGCAGGTCGTCACCTGCCTCCTTCCCTCAGGCAGTACCTCAGAGGTCTAGAGTTCCCTGCAGGTCGTCACCACCTCCTTCCCTCATGTTGTACCTCAGAGGTCTAGAGTTCCCTTGCAGGTCGTCACCTTGCCTCCTTCCTCATGTTGTACCTCAGAGGTCTAGAGTTCTGCAGGTCGCCACCGTGCCTCCTTCCCTCAGGTAGTACTCAGAGGTCTAGAGTTCCCCTGCAGGTCGTCACCTTGCCTCCTTCCCCAAGGTTGTACCTCAGAGGTCTAGGAGTTCCCCTGCAGGTCGCCACCTTGCCTCCTTCCCTCAGGTAGTACCTCAGAGGTCTAGAGTTCCCTGAAGGTAGTCACCTTGCCTCCTTCCCTCAGGCAGTACCTCAGAGGTCTAGAGTTCCCCTGCAGGTCGTCACCTTGCCTCCTTCCCTCAGGTAGTACCTCAGAGGTCTAGAGTTCCCCTGCAGGTCGTCACCTTGCCTCCTTCCCTCAGGTAGTACCTCAGAGGTCTAGACTTCCCTTGCAGGTCGTCACCCTGCCTCCTTCCCTCATGTTGTACCAGAGGTCTAGAGTTCCCCTGCAGGTCGTCACCTGCCTCCTTCCCTCAGGTTGTACCTCAGAGGTCTAGAGTTCCCCTGCAGGTCGTCACCTTGCCTCCTTCCTCAGGTAGTACCTCAGAGGTCTAGAGTTCCCCTGCAGGTCGTCACCTTGCCTCCTTCCTCAGGTAGTACCTCAGAGGTCTAGAGTTCCTTGCAGGTCGTCACCTGCCTCCTTCCCTCATGTTGTACCTCAGAGGTCTAGAGTTCCTGCAGGTCGTCACCTGCCTCCTTCCCTCAGGTTGTACCTCAGAGGTCTAGAGTTCCCCTGCAGGTCGTCACCTTGCCTCCTTCCCTCAGGTAGTACCTCAGAGGTCTAGAGTTCCACTGCAGGTCGTCACCTTGCCTCCTTCCCTCAGGTAGTACCTCAGAGGTCTAGAGTTCCCTTGCAGGTCGTCACCTTGCCTCCTTCCCTCATGTTGTACCTCAGAGGTCTAGAGTTCCCCTGCAGGTCGTCACCTTGCCTCCTTCCCTAAGGTTGTACCTCAGAGGTCTAGAGTTCCTGCAGGTCGTCACCTGCCTCCTTCCCTCATGTTGTACCTCAGAGGTCTTGAGTTCCCCTGCAGGTCGTCACCTTGGCACGTTACCTCAGGTAGTACCTCAGAGGTCTAGAGTTCGCCTGCAGGTCGAGACCTTGCCTCCTGCGCCCAGGTAGTACCTCAGAGGTCTAGAGTTCCCCTGCAGGTCGTCACCTTGCCTCCTTCCCTCAGGCAGTACCTCAGAGGTCTAGAGTTCCCCTGCAGGTCGTCACCTTGCCTCCTTCCTCATGTTGTACCTCA
Source organism: Pseudoliparis swirei (assembly GCF_029220125.1). Taxonomy (NCBI): domain Eukaryota; kingdom Metazoa; phylum Chordata; class Actinopteri; order Perciformes; family Liparidae; genus Pseudoliparis; species Pseudoliparis swirei. Next base: position 1,318,962 of record NC_079405.1, read on the forward strand.
GAGGTCTAGAGTTCCCTTGCAGGTCGCCACCTTGCCTCCTTCCCTCATGTTGTACCTCAGAGGTCTAGAGTTCCCCTGCAGGTCGTCACCTTGCCTCCTTCCCTCAGGTAGTACCTCAGAGGTCTAGAGTTCCCCTGCAGGTCGTCACCTTGTCTCCTTCCCTCATGTTGTACCTCAGAGGTCTAGAGTTCCCCTGCAGGTCGTCACCTTGCCTCCTTCCCTCAGGTAGTACCTCAGAGGTCTAGAGTTCCCCTGCAGGTCGTCACCTTGCCTCCTTCCCTCATGTTGTACCTCAGAGGTCTAGAGTTCCCTGCAGGTCGTCACCTTGCCTCCTTCCCTCAGGTAGTACCTCAGAGGTCTAGAGTTCCTGCAGGTCGTCACCTGCCTCCTTCCCTAAGGTTGTACCTCAGAGTTCTAGAGTTCCCCTGCAGGTCGTCACCTTGCCTCCTTCCTCAGGTAGTACCTCAGAGGTCTAGAGTTCCCCTGCAGGTCGTCACCTTGCCTCCTTCCCTCAGGCAGTACCTCAGAGGTCTAGGTTCCCCTGCAGGTCGTCACCTGCCTCCTTCCTCATGTTGTACCTCAGAGGTCTAGAGTTCCTTGCAGGTCGTCACCTTGCCTCCTTCCCTCATGTTGTACCTCAGAGGTCTAGAGTTCCCTGCAGGTCGTCACCTTGCCTCCTTCCCTCAGGTAGTACCTCAGAGGTCTAGAGTTCCCCTGCAGGTCGTCACCTTGTCTCCTTCCCTGCTGTACCTCAGAGGTCTAGGAGTTCCCCTGCAGGTCGCTCCTTGCCTCCTTCCTCAGGTAGTACCTCAGAGGTCTAGAGTTCCCTTGCAGGTCGTCACCTTGCCTCCTTCCCTCATGTTGTACCTCAGAGGTCTAGAGTTCCCTGCAGGTCGTCTCCTTGCCTCCTTCCCTCAGGTAGTACCTCAGAGGTCTAGAGTTCCTTGCAGGTCGTCACCTTGCCTCCTTCCCTCATGTTGTACCTCAGAGGTCTAGAGTTCCTGCAGGTCATCACCTTGCCTCCTTCCCTCAGGTTATACCTCAGAGGTCTAGAGTTCCCCACTGCAGGTCGTCACCTTGCCTCCTTCCCTCAGGTAGTACCTCAGAGGTCTAGAGTTCCCCTGCAGGTCGTCACCTTGCCTCCTTCCTCAGGCAGTACCTCAGAGGTCTAGAGTTCCCCTGCAGGTCGTCACCTTGCCTCATTCCCTCATGTTGTACCTCAGAGGTGTCTAGAGTTCCCCTGCAGGTCGTCACCTTGCCTCCTTCCCTCAGGCAGTACCTCAGAGGTCAGTTCCCCTGCAGGTCGTCACCTGCCTCCTTCCTCATGTTGTACCTCAGAGGTCTGATTCCTTGCAGGTCGTCACCTTGCCTCCTTCCCTCATGTTGTACCTCAGAGGTCTCCCTGCAGGTCGTCACCGTGCCTCCTTCCCTCAGGTAGTACCTCAGAGGTCTAGAGTTCCCCTGCAGGTCGTCACCTTGCCTCCTTCCCTAAGGTTGTACCTCAGAGGTCTAGAGTTCCTGCAGGTCGTCACCTTGCCTCCTTCCCTCAGGTAGTACCTCAGAGGTCTAGAGTTCCCTGAAGGTAGTCACCTTGCCTCCTTCCTCAGGCAGTACCTCAGAGGTCTAGAGTTCCCCTGCAGGTCGTCACCTTGCCTCCTTCCCTCAGGTAGTACCTCAGAGGTCTAGAGTTCCCCTGCAGGTCGTCACCTGCCTCCTTCCCTCAGGTAGTACCTCAGAGGTCTAGACTTCCCTTGCTGGTCGTCACCTTGCCTCCTTCCCTCATGTTGTACCTCAGAGGTCTGGGGTTCCCCTGCAGGTCGTCACCTTGCCTCCTTCCCTCAGGTTGTACCTCAGAGGTCTAGAGTTCCCCTGCAGGTCGCCACCTTGCCTCCTTCCCTCAGGTAGTACCTCAGAGGTCTAGAGTTCCCCAGCAGGTCGTCACCTTGCCTCCTTCCTCAGGTAGTACCTCAGAGGTCTAGAGTTCCTTGCAGGTCGTCACCTTGCCTCCTTCCCTCATGTTGTACCTCAGAGGTCTAGAGTTCCCCTGCAGGTCGTCACCTTGCCTCCTTCCCTCAGGTTGTACCTCAGAGGTCTGGAGTTCCCCTGCAGGTCGTCACCTTGCCTCCTTCCCTCAGGTAGTACCTCAGAGGTCTAGAGTTCCACTGCAGGTCGTCACCTTGCCTCCTTCCCTCAGGTAGTACCTCAGAGGTCTAGAGTTCCCTTGCAGGTCGTCACCTGCCTCCTTCCCTCATGTTGTACCTCAGAGGTCTAGAGTTCCCCTGCAGGTCGTCACCTTGCCTCCTTCCCTAAGGTTGTACCTCAGAGGTCTAGAGTTCCCCTGCAGGTCGTCACCTGCCTCCTTCCCTCATGTTGTACCTCAGAGGTCTAGAGTTCCCCTGCAGGTCGTCACCTTGCCTCCTTCCCTCAGGTGGTACCTCAGAGGTCTAGAGTTCCTGCAGGTCGTCACCTTGCCTCCTTCCTCAGGTAGTACCTCAGAGGTCTAGAGTTCCCTGCAGGTCGTCACCTTGCCTCCTTCCCTCAGGCAGTACCTCAGAGGTCTAGAGTTCCCCTGCAGGTCGTCACCTTGCCTCCTTCCCTCATGTTGTACCTCAGAGGTCTAGAGTTCCCTTGCAGGTCGTCACCTTGCCTCCTTCCTCATGTTGTACCTCAGAGGTCTAGAGTTCCCCTGCAGGTCGTCACCTTGCCTCCTTCCCTCAGGTAGTACCTCAGAGGTCTAGAGTTCCCCTGCAGGTCGTCACCTTGTCTCCTTCCTCATGTTGTACCTCAGAGGTCTAGAGTTCCCCTGCAGGTCGTCACCTTGCCTCCTTCCCTCAGGTAGTACCTCAGAGGTCTAGAGTTCCTCTGCAGGTCGTCACCTTGCCTCCTTCCCTCATGTTGTACCTCAGAGGTCTAGAGTTCCCTGCAGGTCGTCACCTTGCCTCCTTCCCTCAGGTAGTACCTCAGAGGTCTAGAGTTCCCCTGCAGGTCGTCACCTTGCCTCCTTCCCTAAGGTTGTACCTCAGAGTTCTAGAGTTCCTGCAGGTCGTCACCTTGCCTCCTTCCCTCAGGTAGTACCTCAGAGGTCTAGAGTTCCCCTGCAGGTCGTCACCTTGCCTCCTTCCCTCAGGCAGTACCTCAGAGGTCTAGGGTTCCCCTGCAGGTCGTCACCTTGCCTCCTTCCCTCATGTTGTACCTCAGAGGTCTAGAGTTCCCTTGCAGGTCGTCACCTTGCCTCCTTCCCTCATGTTGTACCTCAGAGGTCTAGAGTTCCCCTGCAGGTCGTCACCTTGCCTCCTTCCCTCAGGTAGTACCTCAGAGGTCTAGAGTTCCCTGCAGGTCGTCACCTTGTCTCCTTCCCTAAGGTTGTACCTCAGAGGTCTAGAGTTCCCCTGCAGGTCGTCTCCTTGCCTCCTTCCCTCAGGTAGTACCTCAGAGGTCTAGAGTTCCCTTGCAGGTCGTCACCTTGCCTCCTTCCTCATGTTGTACCTCAGAGGTCTAGGTTCCTGCAGGTCGTCTCCTTGCCTCCTTCCTCAGGTAGTACCTCAGAGGTCTAGAGTTCCCTTGCAGGTCGTCACCTTGCCTCCTTCCCTCATGTTGTACCTCAGAGGTCTAGAGTTCCCCTGCAGGTCATCACCTTGCCTCCTTCCCTCAGGTTATACCTCAGAGGTCTAGAGTTCCCCTGCAGGTCGTCACCTTGCCTCCTTCCCTCAGGTAGTACCTCAGAGGTCTAGAGTTCCCCTGCAGGTCGTCACCTTGCCTCCTTCCCTCAGGTAGTACCTCAGAGGTCTAGAGTTCCCCTGCAGGTCGTCACCTTGCCTCCTTCCCTCATGTTGTACCTCAGAGGTCTAGAGTTCCCCTGCAGGTCGTCACCTTGCCTCCTTCCCTCAGGTAGTACCTCAGAGGTCTAGAGTTCCCCTGCAGGTCGTCACCTTGTCTCCTTCCCTCAGGTAGTACCTCAGAGGTCTAGAGTTCCCTTGCAGGTCGTCACCTTGCCTCCTTCCCTCATGTTGTACCTCAGAGGTCTAGAGTTCCCCTGCAGGTCGTCACCTTGCCTCCTTCCCTCAGGTTGTACCTCAGAGGTCTAGAGTTCCCCTGCAGGTCGTCACCTTGTCTCCTTCCCTCAGGTAGTACCTCAGAGGTCTAGAGTTCCCTTGCAGGTCGTCACCTTGCCTCCTTCCCTCATGTTGTACCTCAGAGGTCTAGAGTTCCCCTGCAGGTCGTCACCTTGCCTCCTTCCCTAAGGTTGTACCTCAGAGGTCTAGAGTTCCCCTGCAGGTCGTCACCTTGCCTCCTTCCCTCAGGTAGTACCTCAGAGGTCTAGAGTTCCCTTGCAGGTCGTCACCTTGCCTCCTTCCCTCATGTTGTACCTCAGAGGTCTAGAGTTCCTGCAGGTCATCACCTTGCCTCCTTCCCTCAGGTTATACCTCAGAGGTCTAGAGTTCCCTGCAGGTCGTCACCTTGCCTCCTTCCCTCAGGTAGTACCTCAGAGGTCTAGAGTTCCCCTGCAGGTCGTCACCTTGCCTCCTTCCCTCAGGTAGTACCTCAGAGGTCTAGAGTTCCCCTGCAGGTCGTCACCTTGCCTCCTTCCCTCATGTTGTACCTCAGAGGTCTAGAGTTCCCCTGCAGGTCGTCACCTTGCCTCCTTCCCTCAGGTAGTACCTCAGAGGTCTAGAGTTCCCCTGCAGGTCGTCACCTTGCCTCCTTCCCTAAGGTTGTACCTCAGAGTTCTAGAGTTCCTGCAGGTCGTCACCTTGCCTCCTTCCCTCAGGTAGTACCTCAGAGGTCTAGAGTTCCCCTGCAGGTCGTCACCTTGCCTCCTTCCCTCATGTTGTACCTCAGAGGTCTAGAGTTCCCCTGCAGGTCATCCTTGCCTCCTTCCCTCAGGTAGTACCTCAGAGGTCTAGAGTTCCCCTGCAGGTCGTCACCTTGCCTCCTTCCCTCAGGTAGTACCTCAGAGGTCTAGAGTTCCCCTGCAGGTCGTCACCTTGCCTCCTTCCCTCATGTTGTACCTCAGAGGTCTAGAGTTCCCCTGCAGGTCGTCACCTTGCCTCCTTCCCTCAGGTAGTACCTCAGAGGTCTAGAGTTCCCCTGCAGGTCGTCACCTTGCCTCCTTCCCTCAGGTAGTACCTCAGAGGTCTAGAGTTCCACTGCAGGTCGTCACCTTGCCTCCTTCCTCATGTTGTACCTCAGAGGTCTAGAGTTCTGCAGGTCGTCACCTTGTCTCCTTCCTCAGAGGTCTAGAGTTCCCCTGCAGGTCGTCACCTTGCCTCCTTCCTCAGGTTGTACCTCAGAGGTCTAGAGTTCCCCTGCAGGTCGTCACCTTGCCTCCTTCCCTCAGGTAGTACCTCAGAGGTCTGAGTTCCCCTGCAGGTCGTCACCTGCCTCCTTCCTCAGGTAGTACCTCAGAGGTCTAGACTTCCCTTGCAGGTCGTCACCTTGCCTCCTTCCCTCATGTTGTACCTCAGAGGTCTAGAGTTCCCCTGCAGGTCGTCACCTTGCCTCCTTCCCTCAGGTAGTACCTCAGAGGTCTAGAGTTCCCCTGCAGGTCGTCACCTTGCCTCCTTCCCTCATGTTGTACCTCAGAGGTCTAGAGTTCCCCTGCAGGTCATCACCTTGCCTCCTTCCTCAGGTAGTACCTCAGAGGTCTAGAGTTCCCCTGCAGGTCGTCACCTTGCCTCCTTCCCTCAGGTAGTACCTCAGAGGTCTAGAGTTCCCCTGCAGGTCGTCACCTTGCCTCCTTCCCTCATGTTGTACCTCAGAGGTCTAGAGTTCCCCTGCAGGTCGTCACCTTGCCTCCTTCCCTCAGGTAGTACCTCAGAGGTCTAGAGTTCCCCTGCAGGTCGTCACCTTGCCTCCTTCCCTCAGGTAGTACCTCAGAGGTCTAGAGTTCCACTGCAGGTCGTCACCTTGCCTCCTTCCCTCATGTTGTACCTCAGAGGTCTAGAGTTCCCCTGCAGGTCGTCACCTTGTCTCCTTCCCTCAGAGGTCTAGAGTTCCCCTGCAGGTCGTCACCTTGCCTCCTTCCCTCAGGTTGTACCTCAGAGGTCTAGAGTTCCCCTGCAGGTCGTCACCTTGCCTCCTTCCCTCAGGTAGTACCTCAGAGGTCTAGAGTTCCCCTGCAGGTCGTCACCTTGTCTCCTTCCCTCAGGTAGTACCTCAGAGGTCTAGAGTTCCCCTGCAGGTCGTCACCTTGCCGCCTTCCCTCATGTTGTACCTCAGAGGTCTAGAGTTCCCCTGCAGGTCATCACCTTGCCTCCTTCCTCATGTTGTACCTCAGAGGTCTAGAGTTCCCCTGCAGGTCGTCACCTTGTCTCCTTCCCTCAGGTAGTACCTCAGAGGTCTAGAGTTCCCCTGCAGGTCGTCACCTTGCCTCCTTCCCTCAGGTTGTACCTCAGAGGTCTAGAGTTCCCCTGCAGGTCGTCACCTTGCCTCCTTCCTCAGGTAGTACCTCAATTCAATTCAATGCAATTGAGTTTATTTGTGTGGCCCAATTTCACAAATTACAAATTTGTCTCGAGTGCTTTACAATCTGTACATAGACATCCCTGCCCCAAAACCTCACATCGGACCAGGAAAAACTCCCAAATAACCCTTCAGGGGGAAAAAAGGGAAGAAACCTGGAGGAGAGCAACAGAGGAGGATCCCTCTCCTAGGATGGACAGATGCAATAGATGTCATGTGACCAGAGGGACAGATTTAGAGTTAAAATACATTCAATGAATATGACAGAGTGTATGAATAGTTCATAGTAGGCATATTCCACGATGGAGACCTCCACGATCCATCAGGCAGATGGCGGTGGGGAGGAGGGTGGCGAGTCTCAACAGGACAGTGGCGTAGTCATGAGCAGGAATTCCACGACCCAGACGATCCATCAGGCAGATAGGATCTATGCCGTCTCATAGGGTCCGATGACCCCATGAGACGGCATAGATCCTATCTGCCTGATGGATCGTCTGGGTCGACCTGCAGAGTTCCCCTGCAGGTCGTCACCTTGCCTCCTTCCCTCATGTTGTACCTCAGAGGTCTAGAGTTCCCCTGCAGGTCGTCACCTTGCCTCCTTCCCTCAGGTAGTACCTCAGAGGTCTAGAGTTCCCCTGCAGGTCGTCACCTTGTCTCCTTCCCTCAGGTTGTACCTCAGAGGTCTAGAGTTCCCCTGCAGGTCGTCACCTTGCCTCCTTCCCTCAGGTAGTACCTCAGAGGTCTAGAGTTCCCCTGCAGGTCGTCACCTTGTCTCCTTCCCTCAGGTAGTACCTCAGAGGCTACAGTGCAGCAGCAGGGAGGCCGAGCAGCCTGGGGCCCCAGGGGACCGGGTTCAGCACCCGGGACCAGGACCACGACAACTGTGACCACTGCAAGTGTGCTCTGATGCTCACTGGAGGTAAGGTCCCTCCTCCCTTGTCTCATCTCCTGCCTCCTCTTCTCATCGTACTTTATGGTCATTTAGAGTCAAACAGACCATAAAGCAGGCTATGCTTTAGGGGCGGGGCTACAGGGTGATGGACAGGTCTCTGTGTGACTCCTCCTCAGTCCATATATGGTCACTTCCTGTTCACTGGCTGCAAACAAAAACATGATGGCCACAACTCAAAGCTTCAGATTCAGGCTTCTGGATTCACCAGCGGGGCGTTCACTGACCTGTTTCTGGATCAGACATCAGAGATGACGGCGTGCCTCTCCTCCTGCAGGTTGGTGGTTCGACGCCTGCGGCTTCTCCAACCTCAACGGCATTTATTACAGCGCCGGCCACAGGAAGCTCAGCGGCATCAAGTGGCACCACTTCAGGGGCCCCAGCTACTCCCTCCGCTCCACCGCCATGATGGTACGACCCTACGACTTCTAACTACTCCCCTCCACCGCCATGATGGTACGACCCTACGACTTCTAACTACTCCCCTCCACCGCCATGATGGTACGACCCTCGACTTCTAACTACCCCTCCACCGCACTTCTAACTACTCCCTCCACCGCCATGATGGTACGACACTTCTAACTACTCCGCTCCACCGCCATGATGGTACGACCTCGACTTCTTACTCCCCTCCACCGCCATGATGGTACGACCCTACGACTTCTAACTACTCCCCTCCACCGCCATGATGGTACGACCCTACGACTTCTACTCCCTCCACCGCCATGATGGTACGACCCTCGACTTCTAACTACTCCTCCACCGCCATGATGGTACGACCCTCGACTTCTAACTACTCCCTCCACCGCCATGATGGTACGACCTCGACTTCTAACTACTCCGCTCCACCGCCATGATGGTACGACCCTCGACTTAACTACTCCCTCCACCGCCATGATGGTACGACCCACGACTTCTAACTACTCCACTCCACCGCCATGATGGTACGACCCTCGACTTAACTACTCCCTCCACCGCCATGATGGTACGACCCTCGACTTCTACTACTCCACTCCACCGCCATGATGGTACGACCTACGACTTCTAACCTCCGCTCCACCGCCATGATGGTGCGACCTCTCGACTTCTAACTACTCCCTCCACCGCCATGATGGTACGACCCTCGACTTCTAACTACTCCACTCCACCGCCATGATGGTACGACCCAACTTCTAAACTCCTCCAATCGCCATGATGGTACAACCCTCGACTTCTAACTACTCCTCCACCGCCATGATGCGACCCTCGACTTCTAACTACTCCCTCCACCGCCATGATGGTACGACCCTCGACTTCTAACTACTCCCTCCACCGCCATGATGGTACGACCCTCGACTTCTAACTACTCCTCCACCGCCATGATGGTACGACCCTACGACTTCTAACTACTCCCCTCCACCGCCATGATGGTACGACCCTACGACTTCTAACTACTCCTCCACCGCCATGATGGTACGACCCTCGACTTCTAACTACTCCCTCCACCGCCATGATGGTACGACCCTCGACTTCTAACTCCACTCCACCGCCATGATGGTACGACCCTCGACTTCCTACTCCCTCCACCGCCATGATGGTACGACCCTCGACTTCTAACTACTCACTCCACCGCCATGATGGTACGACCCTCGACTTCTAACTACTCCACGACTTCTTCTCCCTCCGCCATGATGGTACGACCCCGACTTCTAACTCTCCACTCCACCGCCATGATGGTACGACCCAACTTCTTCTCCCTCCACCGCCATGATGGTACGACCCTCGACTTCTTCTACTCCCTCCACCGCCATGATGGTACGACCCTCGACTTCTAACTCCCCTCCACCGCCATGATGGTACGACCCTACGACTTCTAACTACTCCCTCCACCTCCATGATGGCACGACTCTGAGAAATATGAACAGATATTCATAACTCGGATATTTTAATGTTGATCGTCTGTCACAATATAAAAACTAATAGCTATACAGATGTGTGTGTATAGCACGGTGGCTCAGTGGTTAGCACTGTCGCCTCACAGCAAGAAGGCCCTGGGTTCGAGTCCCGGTCGTTCCAGGTCCTTTCTGTGTGGAGTTTGCATGTTCTCCTCGTGTCTGCGGGTTTACTCGGTCCTCCGGTTTTCCCCACCATCATAAAGACATGCACCGCAGCCTCACCCGGTTCGTATGGATGTGAATGAATGTTGGTGGTGGTCGGGCCGTGGCGCTGATTGGCTGCCACGCTTCCGTCAGTCTGCCCCAGGGCAGCTGTGGCTACTGATGTAGCTTACCACCACCGGTATGACTGTGTGTGTATGACTACTGGACTCTGGACTGTAAAGCGACTTCGAGTGTCTAGAGAAGCGCTATATAAAATAAATGATTATTATTATTATTATTATATATATATATATATATATATATGTTGATCCTAAAGCATTCTGCGCTCAGTTTAAACTCAATAAACAGAAGTTCTTGCTTAATGCACATTATGGAACAGAAGGTGGAGTTTCCTGTTTCCCGTTCGCTCTCGTTGTTTGTTCTGTTTTCAGGTTTTTATTCAGCTCTAAAGAGGCTTCAGCATTTTGTACAATAAAATATGTCAATAAAGACGGAACATGTGTTTTTATGATAAATATGAAATAGAAATGTGTAATATTTTTTTATCTATATTGAAAAATATGTATAATACAATTGGTCACGGGTTTAAGTCAAAACTTGAAATGATAAAAAAAGGAAAAATAATGAAAAAAATAAAATAAAATGTGTTTTCAGGTGAGTTCCTTTAATGTTACAGATAAACCTGTTTTACTCTTTTATTGGTATTAGGATATTATGCACATTGGTGTGCATTAATAGTTAAATCAGATACTATTTCCATTGTATGAAACATTTCTTCATCTAGGGATAAATAGAGAATCTCAATCTGAATATGTGTATTTAGCAGTTGCTGTAAAAAAACGATACAAACTGTATTAATAAGTAGTGAGAGTGATCTGTTCCACATTCACACTAATCTACCATTACGCAACCAAACAACTGGTCTAAGAGCGCCCCGTGTCGCTCTGCTTCCCTCTGGTGGCCAGACTGTGTTACTACAACATTTGGTTGTCTTCACCACAGTCTGTGTATATATATTATAAATATTAATACATATTTATATATATATATATATATATTGTAACTTACAACTTAACGTATAATTTACAAATACTGTTTACGGTTATATAAAATTAATTAATGTATCAATACATTCATTATTATGTATTATCAAAGGTTAGGATGATAACGGTGTTTTTATTTCATATTATAAGCACATTACTGTAAATAAATATAATATAGTTTATGTTTTAACTGTTGTTTCTTCTTCGGTGTCCATGACGTCACTTCCTCTGACTTCGCGTTTTCGCGGTGCTTAATTTTGTCCCTCCGGGTTCTCGAGAAACAAACGCACTTCCGATTCCGGTCCAGAATCTCAGTTGAAGTGTGTTTCTGTGAAGGTCGTGAGTCCAAATCTGTGAGTATTCTCTTTAACTGCTCTTTACACGTGTGTACTTGTACATCAACAGGTGTATTACGTGTATTAGTACCGACATGTGTGTTTTAATTTGTATCTGTAACTATGTTTAAAATAGCGTTTACGTAGCTGTCACGAACTACCGTGAGCTACATGCTAAAGGAAGCTAATCTCACTGATAAGCTATTCTGTTCTTTAAATATAATGTATGTAATATTATATTAGCGACGTTCTCTTCTGATGTTTATCAGAGAGTAAAAATAATGTAAAGCACGAAGAGAAGAAGCTTCTTAATGTCAATGAACTGCATTCTTTGAACTGAGCGACACCGGTTAGCTTCACCTGCAGCTGATGATGATGATGATGATGATGGAGGACACGAAGTGTAACAGCACAATGTGGCACATGTCACGTGTCCTTGTCACTCAGAGGTCACACCATCGTCTCCAGAGGACACGCGGCCCCTGCTCCTCTGGTCCCCATGTCCACTAGTCCCATGGTGGTCTGGGCCTCTAGTAATAATAATAATCATTTATTTTATATAGCGCTTCTCAAGTCACCCGAAGTCTCTTTACAGTCCAGAGTCCAGTAGTCACACACACACACAGTCATCCCTGGTGGAGCTCCATCAGGAGCCACAGCTGCCCTGACGGAAGCGTGGCAGCCAATCAGCGCCTACGGCCCTCCCAATCAGCGCCTGGCCCTCCCCACCACCAACATTCATTCACATCCATACGAACCGGCGTGAGGCTGCGGTGCATGTCTTTATGGTGGTGGGGGGAACCGGAGGAAACCCACGCAGACACGAGGAGAACACGAGGAGAACACGAGGAGAACACGCTCCACACAGAAAGGACCTGGAACGACCGGGATTCGAACCCAGGGCCTTCTTGCTGTGAGGCGACAGAGCTAACCACTGAGCCACCGTGCTGCCCCTAGTCCTCTGGTCCTCTAGTCCTCTGGTCCTCTAGTCCTCTAGTCTCCTTTGTCCTCTAGTCGTCTGGTCCTCTAGTCTCTTGGTCCTCTAGTCCTCTAGTCTCCTGGTCCTCTAGTCCCTTGGTCCTCTAGTCTCTTGGTCCTCTAGTCTCCTTTGTCCTCTAGTCTCTTGGTCCTCTAGTCCTCTAGTCTCCTGGGTTTAGTGTCCTGGTCCTCTAGTCCTCCAATTATATTATGTTTGCTATGTTATGCTATGGTAGTTGTTATGTGGTGCCCAGTCTGACCCTGTGTCATTCTGTGCTTCTGACAATAAAAGACTTGTAACTTGTAGCAGATGCTGAAGAACTGGAACTAGAGTTTAAAACATAGTCCTGTCAAAACATCTAAATATTAAAATCAGTAACTGGACCTCGTGCGTCTCTTTCTGAGCGACCTTTAATTCCTTCCGCGTCTGTGTGGTCGCCAGGTGATCGTCATGCAGCTGGCCAAGCCGGTGATGAGGCGGCTGCTGAGCAAGCGCCTGAGGTTCCACCTGCCCGTCGCCTTCGCCCTGTCGCTGGTGACCGCCATCGCTTTCAAGGTGAGGCTCACGGTTTTATATTTCTGAGAAACCACATTTCCATTTATCTTTTAGTAAACTGTGTTTTGTTCAAGTTACTTTTTGCCTTTTGTGTGTTTACGTTAATGAAATCAGTAAATTAAACTCTGTCCCACTTCCTGTTGGCCGACGTCTCGCCAGACTTTCAGAATAAAATACCAGAAGCTCATGAAAACGTTGTTGATTCAACCGTCCAGAATACGAAGCTCTGGTCTCATGAATAATCATATTCAGCCGCGGTGTGGTTCCTCCTCAGTACGCAGTGACGGAGCCCAGGAAACAGGCCTACGCCGACTTCTACAAGCATTACGACGCCACCAAGGAGTTCAACGCCATGAAGGAGGCCGGCGTCTTCCAGAGCGTGCGGCCATCTGGGGAGTAAAGCCTGCGTGAGTTGCCTCATGGACACCGGAATATATATATATATATTATTTTGTTACTATATATTTTATATATATATTTTAAAGATATATATTTAATAATAATAATTTAAAAAATATATATATAAGAACAAAATTACATATTTATATACATTTTTTAATAATAAAATAAATAATATTTATATATGAATATATTTAATTATTCTTTTATCTATTATAGATTTGAATATATATTTTTATATATATATATACATTTCTTATATATAATTAAAATATATATATATATATTTTTTTAAAAATATATATATATATACAGGACTGTCTCAGAAAATTAGAATATTGTGATAAAGTTCTTTATTTTCTGTAATGCAATTAAAAAAACAAATGTCATGCATTCTGGATTCATTACAAATCAACTGAAATATTGCAAGCCTTTTATTCTTTTAATATTGCTGATTATGGCTTACAGCTTAAGAAAACTCAAATATCCTATCTCTAAATATTAGAATATCATGAAAAGTATACTAGTAGGGTATTAAACAAATCACTTGAATCGTCTAATTAACTCGAAACACCTGCAAGGGTTTCCTGAGCCTTGAAAAACACTCAGCTTGGTTCAGTAAACTAAATCACAAGTATGGGAAGACTGCTGATCTGACTGCTGTCCAGAGGACCATCATTGACACCCTCCATCAGGAGGGTAAGACACAAAAGAAGTTTCTCAAAGAGCAAGCTGTTCACAGAGTGCAGTTTCAAAGCACATCCACAAAAGTCTGTTGGAAGGGAAATGTGGCAGGAAACGCTGCACAACCAAGAGAGATGACCGCAGCCTTAACAGCATTGTGAAGAAGAGTCGCTTCAGAATTTGGGGAGCTTCAAAGACAGTGGACTGAAGCTGGAGTCCAGGTATCAAAAGCCACTGTTCACAGACGTGTCCGCAAATGGGCTACAATAGTATTCCCATGGTCAAGCCACTTCTGAACTCAAGACAACGGAAGAAGCGTCTGACTTGGGCTATGGAAAAGAAGCACTGGACAGTTGCAGAGTGGTCCAAAGTCCTCTTTTCAGACGAAAGCAAGTGTTGTATTTCATTTGGAAGTCAAGGCGCCAGAGTCTGGAGAAAGGCTGGAGAGGCACAAAATCCAAGTTGCTTGAAATCCAGTGTGAAGTTCCCACAGTCAGTGATGGTTTGGGGAGCCATGTCAGCTGCTGGTGTTGGTCCACTGTGTTTCATCAAGTCCAGAGTAAATGCAGCTGTGTACCAAGAGATTTTAGAGCACTACATGCTTCCGTCTGCTGAAAAGCTCTATGGAGATGAGGATTTCATTTTCCAGCATGATCTGGCACCTGCCCACAGTGCCAAAACCACCAGTAACTGGTGTACTGACCATGGCATTACTGTCCTCGATTGGCCTGCCAATTCCCCTGACCTGAACCCCATAGAGAATTTGTGGGGTATTATGAAGAAGAAGCTGAAAGACACCAGACCCAACAATGCAAATGAGCTAAAGGCCGCTATTGAAGCATCCTGGGCATCCATAAACCCTCAGCAATGCCACAGGCTGATTGCCTCCATGCCACGCCGCATTGATGCAGTAATCCGTGCAAAGGATTCCCAACCAAGTACTGAGTGCATTAATGGACATTTTCAAATGTTTGATTTTGTTTTGCTGTTATAAATCTTTTTTACTTGGTCTGAGGAAATATTCAAATTTTATGAGATAGGATTTTAGAGTTTTCTTAAGCTGTAAGCCATAATCAGCAATATTAAAAGAATAAAAGGCTTGCAATATTTCAGTTGATTTGTAATGAATCCAGAATGCATGACATTTTGTTTTTAATTGCATTACAGAAAATAAAGAACTTTATCACAATATTCTAATTTTCTGAGACAGTCCTGTATATTTGATATACATGTTGTGCTTGTGAAGTGAATCTACAGTAGACTCTTATTGCAGCTATTTCCTCTCTGTATTTTCAAGGTAAAGTCCCTTTAGAGATCCTCCAGTATTTTTTCCGAGTGTTCCTGAATGCAGCATCAAACCTCTGGTTGGTGTCTAACGTGTTGTTTTTGCCGTCTTCCTGCAGCTCTTCGTCCCCGTCGCCGCTTCCTGTCCGAGGATGAAGTCTGTTTGGTTCCTCTGAATAAAATATTATTACTGTAAACGCTCGTGAGTTATTACTGGTGCCTGGTGATGTCATAATGATGTCATAATAATTTTATCACTGTTGTATGTTCCTTAACTGGTAAAGCTGAAGGTAGTTTTTAATTCATGCAGCATATTAACATTATATAATAGCTACTGTGTGATTTCTTTATCTACACAATGCAATATCCAGGTGCTTGTTTACATCATATGTTTCACTAATGTTCATGTATGATGTCATCGATCCTACGGGCCGGTATCGGCTCCGTTATAGCCAGAATACACCTCTTCTCTAAATACACACTCAACACTTTAATAACCAGCTGCTTTTAACTTTATCATGTTTTACGGTACACATTTCAATAATGTCTTTTTAGTATTGCACCATGTCAAGCATCAGTTCTGTGCTCGACATATATATTTTATTATGTATGATTATGTTGTGTGTATATATATATATATTTATGTGTGTTTGTATGTAAATATAAATATATATATATGCATGTGTAAAAAAAAAAAATTTATACATATATTTTTTTTAATTTATATATATTTTGACTGACGTGATGACTACAGACTGTTTACTGCAGCCTGTGTGCCTCTCTGGCGCCCCCGTGCCGTGGCTTCGTGTACTGCAGCCTGTGTGTCTCTGGCGCCCCCGTGCCGTGGGCTGGTGTACTGCAGCCTGCGTGTCTCTCTGGCTCCCCCGTGCGTTGGGCTGGTGAACTGCAGCCTGCGTGTCTCTCTGGCGCCCCCGTGCCGTGGGCTGGTGAACTGCAGCATGTGTGTCTCTGGCGCCCCCGTGCGTTGGGCTGGTGAACTGCAGCCTGCGTGTCTCTCTGGCGCCCCCGTGCCGTGGGCTGGTGAACTGCAGCCTTTGTCCGACCCGCCTCCCTCCTCCACTTCCTGGTCTGGTTCAAACGGCGCTGAAGCGGTTCAGTGAAATAAGTCCGAAGTTGTCTGACTCTCCAGAGGAGATGAACTCTGCGACGCGGCCGCGCGGTGAAGCCTGCTTACCGGGGAAGCCTCGCGGGACTCTGTGATCCACGGACGGTGTTCACGGTTAACGGGCGACTTTGACGGGGGAGGACGAGCTGCTGCTGCGGCTAGCCTCTGAGCTCACGGGGCTAGAGCTAGGTAGCTTAGCATCACGATACCCAGAGGACTGAAGGACTGGTCTGAGGACAGTTCTAGAAGAGGACCAGTTCTAGGAGAGGTCTAGAGGACCAGGTCTAGCTCTAGAAGAGGTCTAGAGGAGGACCAGGTCTAGTTCTAGGAGAGGTCAGTTATAGACGAGGTCTAGAGGACCAGGTCTAGTTCTAAAAGAGGTCTAGAGAAGGACCAGGTCTAGCTCTAGGAGAGGTCAGTTATAGACGAGGTCTAGAGGACCAGGTCTAGTTCTAAAAGAGGTCTAGAGAAGGACCAGGTCTAGCTCTAGGAGAGGTCAGTTATAGACGAGGTCTAGAGGACCAGGTCTAGTTCTAAAAGAGGTCTAGAGAAGGACCAGGTCTAGCTCTAGGAGAGGTCAGTTATAGATGAGGTCTAGAGGACCAGGTCTAGTTCTAAAAGAGGTCTAGCTCTAGGAAAGGACAGTTATAGAAGAGGACTGGTCTAGTCCTAGAGGTCTCATCCAGACTAGAGGTCTGGTCTAGTTCTAGAGGTGTGGTCTAGAAGAGGACTGGTCTAGTCCTAGAGGTCTGGTCTAGAAGAGGTCTGGTCTAGCCTAGAAGAGGACTGATCTAGTCCTAGAGGTCTGGTCTAGAAGAGGACACCATGGAGAACAAGGACAAGGTCCAGATGAGGAATCACCCGCGCAGGTAACGTGAAGCTGATGAACTCATTGATCATGCATCATTGATCAGGTCTGGTTTCCTGTTGGCATGGCAACTTCAGCCTGATAGTCAATACAGTGATGTCGTAGCACTGGACTGTAGTACAACTCGAGGTACTTGTACTTCACTTGAATACATTTACTCTACGTTAGTCTGACAGCTGCAGGTACAACAATATGAATTAAATCTTTATCTAAAATAAAGTAGTTACAATTAGCTCCACACTATATATTATATATATAATATGTAATAAGAGATTAATCCTGACTTTATCCAGTTATCAGCTGGTTCATATTGAATATGTTATATTATTAATATGCATATTAATATGTATTATTAATATGTTATATTAATATGCATTATTAATATGTATTATTAATATGCATTATTAATGTTATATTAATATGTATTATTAATATGTATTATTAATGTGCGTTATTAGTATGTTATATTAATATTTATTATTAATATGCATGATTAATATCTAATATTAATATGCATTAATATGTATTATTAATGTTATATTAATATGCATTATTAATATGCGTTATTAATGTGTTATTTATTATAATAAACGTGTGATGTTGTTTAAATGTCCTCTAACTCACGTCTGATTGGTTCATTATTATTTGGGCCACTGTTTATTTCTCTGCTGTGGCTGCTTCTCTCTGTTGAGCTGAATCACTTTATTGTTGTTGTTGTTGTTGTTGTTTTACTGGTTCTGGCAGAAGGAAGTGCTGAGTATACCCTCATCAGAAGGAAGTTACCTCCTTATCTCCTTCACTGTTTCCTTGTTCAGATCACAGGCATGTCGCCCGGCAGCTAACGTCGTTAGCGTCGTTAGCTGGAAGCCGGCGACATGTTGAGAGCCGTTGAGACTCAATCAAAACCAGTGGAGCATCAGACTGGGACCAGTAGACTGGGACCAGTAGACTGGGACCAGCAGACTGGTCTGGGTCCAGTAGACTGGGACCAGTAGAGCAGCAGACTGGTCTGGGTCCAGTAGACTGGGACCAGTAGAGCATCAGACAGGGACCAGCAGACTGGGACCAGCAGACTGGTCTGGGTCCAGTAGACTGGGACCAGTAGACTGGTCTGGGTCCAGCAGACTGGGACCAGTAGAGCAGCAGACTGGTCTGGGTCCAGTAGACTGGGACCAGTAGAGCATCAGACAGGGACCAGCAGACTGGGACCAGCAGACTGGTCTGGGTCCAGTAGACTGGGACCAGCAGACTGGTCTGGGTCCAGTAGACTGGGACCAGTAGAGCAGCAGACTGGTCTGGGACCAGTAGACTGGGACCAGCAGACTGGGACCAGTAGAGCAGTAGTCTTTATGTGACGAGGAGGTCCTGAGAGATGAAACAACCCTGATCAATAAGTCTCTCTCTCTCCTCTCTCTCACACTTTCTCCTCCCTCTCCCTCTCTCTCTCCTCTCTCTCACACTTTCTCCTCCCTCTCCCTCTCTCTCTCCTCTCTCTCTCACTTTCTCCTCCCTCTCCCTCTCTCTCTCCTCTCTCTCTCACTTTCTCCTCCCTCTCCCTCTCTCTCTCTCTCTCTCCTCATCCCCCCTCTCTCTTTCCCCTCTCTCTCTCTCCTCCCTCTCTCTCTCTCTCTCCCCCTCCCTCCTCTCTCTCCCTCTTTCTCCTCCTCCTCCTCCTCCCTCTCCCTCTCTCTCTCTCCTCTCTCCCTCTCTCTCCCCTCTCTCTCTCTCTCTCCCTCCTTCTCTCCCCTCCTTCTCTCCCTCTCTCCTCTCCCTCTCTCTCCTCCCTCTCCTCTCTCTCCTCTCTCCTCCCTCTCCTCCCTCTCCTCTCTCTCTCCTCTCTCCTCCCTCTCTCCTCCCTCCCTCCTCTCTCTCCTCCTCTCTCTCTCTCCTCTCTCTCTCCTCTCCTCTCTCTCTCTCTCCCTCTCTCCTCTCTCCTCTCTCTCCTCTCCTCTCTCTCCTCCTCTCTCCCTCTTTCTCCTCTCCTCCTCCTCTCTCTCTCTGTCTCCCTCCTCTCCCTCTTTCTCCTCCTCCTCCCTCTCCCTCTCTCCTGTCTCCCTCCTTCCTCTCCCCTCTCTCTCTCTCCTCTCTCCCTCCTCCTCCTCTCTCTCTCCTCTCTCCTCCCTCTCATCTCTCTCTATCTTTCCTCTCTCTCTTCCTCTCCTCCCTCTCCCTCTCTCTCTCTCTCCTCCTCCCCTCTCTCTCTCTCTCCCCTCTCTCTCTCTCCTCCTCCTCCCTCTCTCTCCCCCTCCTCTCTCCCTCTCTCTCCCCTCTCCCCTCTCTCTCTCTCTCACCCCCTACTTCCTCTCCCTCTCTCCCTCTTTCTCCTCCTCTCCCCATCTCTCCCCTCTCCTCTCCTCTCTCTCCCCTCCTCTCCTCCTCTGCTCCTCTCTCTCTCCTCCTCTCTCTCCTCCTCTCTCTCCTCTCTCTTCTCCTCTCCTCCTCTCTCTCCTCTCTCTCCTCCTCCTCTCTCTCTCTCTCCTTCCTCTCTCTCCTCCTCTCTCCTCCTCTCTCTCTCTCTCCTCCCTCCTCTCTCCTCTCTCCTCTCTCATTCCTCTCCCTCTCTCTCTCCTCCTCTCCCCTCTCTCTCTCCTCCTCTCCTCTCTCTCCTCCCTCTCTCTCTCACCCCCTCCTTCCTCTCCCTCTCTCTCTCTCTCCCCTCTCTCTCCTCTCTCTCCCTCTTTCTCCTCCTCCTCTCTCTCCCCTCTCTCCTCTCTCCCTCTCTCCTCCCTCTCCCTCTCTCTCTCCTCCCCCCCCCCCTCTCTCTCTCCCCCTCCTTCCTCTCCCTCTCTCTCCCCCTCCTCTCTCTCCTCCTCTCTCTCTCTCCCCTCTCTCTCCTCCTCCCTCCTCTCCCTCCCTCCCCCTCCTCCCTCCCTCTCTCTCCCCCTCCTCCCTCCCCCGCAGACAGCTGAAGAAGCTGAGTGAGGACAGTCTCACCAAGCAGCCTGAGGAGGTCTTTGATGTGCTGGAGAAGTTGGGTGAAGGGTGAGTCTCCATGACACGCCTCCTCACTTCCTGTTCCTCAACACACTTCCTGTTCACAGCGGTGTGTGTGTCTCTGTGTGTGTGTGTGTCACAGATGTGGACAGCTGATAGACAGAAGTTCCTCATGTTGTTCTTCTTTAGTGTTTCTATCAGAAGGTGGAGACAGGAAGTCCTCCAGGGGGGTGAGACCAGCAACATTAGATATTTATTTATATGATATATATATTCATATAAATATATGTCTTTATATGTATGTATGTATGTTTTAATATATATATTTATCTTTGTATATAATATATATATATATATATGAATATATATTTTTTATAGATATAAATAAATATATATAAATATATTTATTTATATAAATATATTTATATATATATATGAATATATATTTTCTTTTTATAGATATATATAAATATATTTATTTATATAAATATAAAAATATATATTAATATATATATGTTTTTATAGATATAAATAAATATATGTAAATATATTATTTATAAAACCTGTTTATATATATATATGAATATATATTTTCCTTTATAGATATAAATAAATATATTTATTTTTTATAATATAAGATATATATTAATATATATGTTTTTATAGATATAAATACATATTTATATATTTATTTATATAAATATATATATATAATGCTCTATATATATTATAGAAATAAATATCTAATGTTGCTTTGATCAGAATAAATAAACTTTGTTATCTTGTAGGATTTAAACAGTTAAATGTTGATATAATATCTATTATTTCTAAATATATTTTGTTGGAATTCAGTTAGTAAAGCTAACTTTCTTCTCCAGTATCTTTGTTAGCGGTCAGGTTTGCTTCACAGGTCATTGTGGCTGCGTGTTCAAGCCACCACAGGAGCCAGGAGATGGTAGCCATCAAGCAGGTTTCCTGTGAGTCCGACCTGCAGGAGATCATCAAGAGATCTCCATCATGCCAGCAGTGCAACAGGTCGCCACACAGGAAAACCTCCGTAGAGGTCCTATGTAGTCCCCTCTGTGGTCCTCTGTAGTCCTCTGTGGTCTCCTGTGGTCTCTGTGGTCCTATGGTCGCCTTGGTCCCTGTGGGCCCTTTTTTGTTCTTTATTAAACTAAACGCCTGTTGTTGGTCGCCTCCAGCAGAAGTAATGTACGGTTCTTTCCTTAGAGACGCCTTTTGTTCTTTATTAAACTAAACGCCTGTTGTTGGTCTCTCCAGCAGAAGTAATGTACGGTTCTTTCCTTAGAGACGCCTTTGTTCTTTATTAAACTAAACGCCTGTTGTTGGTCGCCTCCAGCAGAAGTAATGTACGGTTCTTTCCTTAGAGACGCCTTTGTTCTTTATTAAACTAAACGCCTGTTGTTGGTCGCCTCCAGCAGAAGTAATGTACGGTTCTTTCCTTAGAGACGCCTTTTGTTCTTTATTAAACTAAACGCCTGTTGTTGGTCGCCTCCAGCAGAAGTAATGTACGGTTCTTTCCTTAGAGACGCCTTGTTCTTTATTAAACTAAACGCCTGTTGTTGGTCGCCCTCCAGCAGAAGTAATGTACGGTTCTTTCCTTAGAGACGCCTTTGTTCTTTATTAAACTAAACGCCTGTTGTTGGTCGCCTCCAGCAGAAGTAATGTACGGTTCTTTCCTTAGAGACGCCTTTGTTCTTTATTAAACTAAACGCCTGTTGTTGGTCGCCTCCAGCAGAAGTAATGTACGGTTCTTTCCTTAGAGACGCCTTTGTTCTTTATTAAACTAAACGCCTGTTGTTGGTCGCCTCCAGCAGAAGTAATGTACGGTTCTTTCCTTAGAGACGCCTTTGTTCTTTATTAAACTAAACGCCTGTTGTTGGTCGCCTCCAGCAGAAGTAATGTACGGTTCTTTCCTTAGAGACGCCTTTGTTCTTTATTAAACTAAACGCCTGTTGTTGGTCGCCTCCAGCAGAAGTAATGTACGGTTCTTTCCTTAGAGACGCCTTTGTTCTTTATTAAACTAAACGCCTGTTGTTGGTCGCCTCCAGCAGAAGTAATGTACGGTTCTTTCCTTAGAGACGCCTTTGTTCTTTATTAAACTAAACGCCTGTTGTTGGTCGCCTCCAGCAGAAGTAATGTACGGTTCTTTCCTTAGAGACGCCTTTGTTCTTTATTAAACTAAACGCCTGTTGTTGGTCGCCTCCAGCAGAAGTAATGTACGGTTCTTTCCTTAGAGACGCCTTTGTTCTTTATTAAACTAAACGCCTGTTGTTGGTCGCCTCCAGCAGAAGTAATGTACGGTTCTTTCCTTAGAGACGCTTTGTTCTTTATTAAACTAAACGCCTGTTGTTGGTCGCCTCCAGCAGAAGTAATGTACGGTTCTTTCCTTAGAGACGCCTTTGTTCTTTATTAAACTAAACGCCTGTTGTTGGTCGCCTCCAGCAGAAGTAATGTACGGTTCTTTCCTTAGAGACGCCTTTGTTCTTTATTAAACTAAACGCCTGTTGTTGGTCGCCTCCAGCAGAAGTAATGTACGGTTCTTTCCTTAGAGACGCCTTTGTTCTTTATTAAACTAAACGCCTGTTGTTGGTCGCCTCCAGCAGAAGTAATGTACGGTTCTTTCCTTAGAGACGTCTTTGTTCTTTATTAAACTAAACGCCTGTTGTTGGTCGCCTCCAGCAGAAGTAATGTACGGTTCTTTCCTTAGAGACGCCTTTGTTCTTTATTAAACTAAACGCCTGTTGTTGGTCGCCTCCAGCAGAAGTAATGTACGGTTCTTTCCTTAGAGACGCCTTTGTTCTTTATTAAACTAAACGCCTGTTGTTGGTCGCCTCCAGCAGAAGTAATGTACGGTTCTTTCCTTAGAGACGCCTTTGTTCTTTATTAAACTAAACGCCTGTTGTTGGTCGCCTCCAGCAGAAGTAATGTACGGTTCTTTCCTTAGAGACGCCTTTGTTCTTTATTAAACTAAACGCCTGTTGTTGGTCGCCTCTCCAGCAGAAGTAATGTACGGTTCTTTCCTTAGAGACGCCTTTGTTCTTTATTAAACTAAACGCCTGTTGTTGGTCGCCTCCAGCAGAAGTAATGTACGGTTCTTTCCTTAGAGACGCCTTTGTTCTTTATTAAACTAAACGTCTGTTGTTGGTCGCCTCCAGCAGAAGTAATGTACGGTTCTTTCCTTAGAGACGCCTCTTTGTTCTTTATTAAACTAAACGCCTGTTGTTGGTCGCCTCCAGCAGAAGTAATGTACGGTTCTTTCCTTAGAGACGCCTTTGTTCTTTATTAAACTAAACGCCTGTTGTTGGTCGCCTCCAGCAGAAGTAATGTACGGTTCTTTCCTTAGAGACGCCTTTGTTCTTTATTAAACTAAACGCCTGTTGTTGGTCGCCCTCCAGCAGAAGTAATGTACGGTTCTTTCCTTAGAGACGCCTTTGTTCTTTATTAAACTAAACGCCTGTTGTTGGTCGCCTCCAGCAGAAGTAATGTACGGTTCTTTCCTTAGAGACGCCTTTGTTCTTTATTAAACTAAACGCCTGTTGTTGGTCGCCTCCAGCAGAAGTAATGTACGGTTCTTTCCTTTAAAGACGCCTTTGTTCTTTATTAAACTAAACGCCTGTTGTTGGTCGCCTCCAGCAGAAGTAATGTACGGTTCTTTCCTTAGAGACGCCTTTGTTCTTTATTAAACTAAACGCCTGTTGTTGGTCGCCTCCAGCAGAAGTAATGTACGGTTCTTTCCTTAGAGACGCTTTTGTTCTTTATTAAACTAAACGCCTGTTGTTGGTCGCCTCCAGCAGAAGTAATGTACGGTTCTTTCCTTAGAGACGCCTTTGTTCTTTATTAAACTAAACGCCTGTTGTTGGTCGCCTCCAGCAGAAGTAATGTACGGTTCTTTCCTTCAAGACGCCTTTGTTCTTTATTAAACTAAACGCCTGTTGTTGGTCGCCTCCAGCAGAAGTAATGTACGGTTCTTTCCTTAGAGACGCCTTTGTTCTTTATTAAACTAAACGCCTGTTGTTGGTCGCCTCCAGCAGAAGTAATGTACGGTTCTTTCCTTAGAGACGCCTTTGTTCTTTATTAAACTAAACGCCTGTTGTTGGTCGCCTCTCAGCAGAAGTAATGTACGGTTCTTTCCTTAGAGACGCCTTTGTTCTTTATTAAACTAAACGCCTGTTGTTGGTCGCCTCCAGCAGAAGTAATGTACGGTTCTTTCCTTCAAGACGCCTTTGTTCTTTATTAAACTAAACGCCTGTTGCTGGTCGCCTCCAGCAGAAGTAATGTACGGTTCTTTCCTTAGAGACGCCTTTGTTCTTTATTAAACTAAACGCCTGTTGTTGGTCGCCTCTCCAGCAGAAGTAATGTACGGTTCTTTCCTTAGAGACGCCTTTTGTTCTTTATTAAACTAAACGCCTGTTGTTGGTCGCCTCCAGCAGAAGTAATGTACGGTTCTTTCCTTAGAGACGCCTTTGTTCTTTATTAAACTAAACGCCTGTTGTTGGTCGCCTCCAGCAGAAGTAATGTACGGTTCTTTCCTTAAAGACGCCTTTGTTCTTTATTAAACTAAACGCCTGTTGTTGGTCGCCTCCAGCAGAAGTAATGTACGGTTCTTTCCTTAGAGACGTTTTGTTCTTTATTAAACTAAACGCCTGTTGTTGGTCGCCTCCAGCAGAAGTAATGTACGGTTCTTTCCTTCAAGACGCCTTTGTTCTTTATTAAACTAAACGCCTGTTGTTGGTCTTCTCCAGCAGAAGTAATGTACGGTTTTTTCCTTAGAGACGCCTTTTGTTCTTTATTAAACTAAACGCCTGTTGTTGGTCTTCTCCAGCAGAAGTAATGTATGGTTCTTTCCTTAGAGACGCCTTTGTTCTTTATTAAACTAAACGTCTGTTGTTTGTCGCCTCCAGCAGAAGTAATGTACGGTTCTTTCCTTAGAGACGCCTTTGTTCTTTATTAAACTAAACGCCTGTTGCTGGTCGCCTCCAGCAGAAGTAATGTACGGTTCTTTCCTTAGAGACGCCTTTGTTCTTTATTAAACTAAACGCCTGTTGTTGGTCGCCTCCAGCAGAAGTAATGTACGGTTCTTTCCTTAAAGACGCCTTTGTTCTTTATTAAACTAAACGCCTGTTGTTGGTCGCCTCCAGCAGAAGTAATGTACGGTTCTTTCCTTAGAGACGTCTTTGTTCTTTATTAAACTAAACGTCTGTCGTTGGTCGTCTCTCCAGCAGAAGTAATGTACGGTTCTTTCCTTAGAGACATCTTTGTTCTTTATTAAACTAAACGTCTGTTGTTGGTCGTCTCTACAGCAGAAGTAATGTAAGGTTCTTTCCTTAGAGACGTGTTTGAGGGTTAGGGTTAACCCTAACCCTAACCCTAACCCCTTTCAAATATTGTGATGAAGTTCTTTATTTTCTGTAATGCAATTAAATAAACAAAATGTCATGCATTCTGGATTCATTACAAATCAACTGAAATATTGCAAGCCTTTTATTCTTTTAATATTGCTGATTATGGTTTACAGCTTAAGAAAACTCAAATATCCTATCTCTAAATATTAGAATATCATGAAAAAGTATACTAGTAGGGTATTAAACAAATCACTTGAATTGTCTAATTAACTCGAAACACCTGCAAGGGTTTCCTGAGCCTTGACAAACACTCAGCTGTTATAATTTTTTTTACTTGGTCTGAGGAAATATTAAAATTTTATGAGATAGGATTTTAGAGTTTTCTTAAGCTGTAAGCCATAATCAGCAATATTAAAAGAATAAAAGGCTTGCAATATTTCAGTTGATTTGTAATGAATCCAGAATGCATGACATTTTTGTTTTTTTAATTGCATTACAGAAAATAAAGAACTTTATCACAATATTCTAATTTTCTGAGACAGTCCTGTATACTGTAGCGGCGTTCCGTCGTTGTTTTCTTAATCCGCTAAAGAGCTGCAGACACAGTGAGTTTCCTCTCACATGACAGGAGACCGTTCATTTCCTTTTCTTTCGACTTTATTTTAAACAGCAAAAAACGCTGACAAAGTATACAAAATAATAAACGTTCAAAACGATCTCATGGTCTTAAGGTAAAAAAACTATATCTCTCATGTCTAATGCGGCTCTGCTCTACACCTGTTGCCGTCATGACGTCGTTAAATAGCCTGGCCCGAGCGTCAGTCATTAACATAAAGATCTTTCAATGTATTTAACTTATAATTCCTCCACCGTGAGCATAATTCTAAATATTAAATTATAAACAATTCTGAAACTTAAATATACTAAAAACACACTTGTGGCTCTTACATATACTATGTAGTATTGTATATTAGATATTTTAGTATTTATATTATTTAATATATATTTATAATATAGAGTGTGTATATATTATATATATTTAAATAGTATATAATAGTGTTATAATATATAATACATAATAGTATATATTATATAATAGCATATATTATATAATAGTATATAGTATATAGAATAGTACATAGTATATATAATAGTGTTATAGTGGAGGGAAGCTCTACCATCTATTATTCAGGAGAAGAAGAACATCTCTTCTATTATTTCATTACGTTCTATTTTTAATCTTCCCTCATTGGCTTCCTTGTTCCCTCCTCCTCCTCCTCCTCCTCCTCCTCCTCCTCCTCCTCCTCATAGAACCTCTCTCTGGGTCTTCATCATATCCCAGAAGTCGTAGATTCATCTCTGGTGAAACGTTTGATGTTTAGGGTCTCATGTGTGTGACAGCGCCCCCTGGAGGTGGGGAGGTCAGGGTCCGTCCTCTCTCCTCGGCTATTTCAGCTCCGGTGCTTCTGGGTAATAAATAGCCAGAGTGCTGCTGGTAAGAGCCGGGGGGGGGGGGGGGGGTCAATAGAAGAACTTCTCAGACACCTTGGTCTCCTCTCGCTCGCTGTATTTTTAGTTTGGGATAAAGATTTCCCGACGTGTCTATTTACGGGTCTTTGAAGGCATCATGGATGTATATTTATGTAGACCCTCTTCTGAGCCCAGTACCAACCAGACCAGCTGAGGCTAGACCAGGTGAGACTAGACCAGGTGAGGCTAGACCATGGGAGACCAGGTGAGACTAGACCATGGGAGACCAGGTGAGACTAGACCATGTGAGACCAGGTGAGACTAGACCAGGTGAGACTAGACCAGGTTAGACTAGAACATGTGAGACCAGACCAGGTGAGACTAGACCAGGTTAGACTAGACCAGGTGAGACTAGACCAGGTGAGGCTAGACCATGGGAGACCAGGTGAGACTAGACCATGTGAGACCAGGTGAGACTAGACCAAGTGAGACTAGACCAGGTGAGACTAGACCAGGTTAGACTAGAACATGTGAGACTAGACCAGGTGAGACTAGACCAGGTGAGACTAGACCAGGTTAGACTAGACCAGGTGAGACTAGACCAGGTTAGACTAGAACATGTGAGACTAGACCAGGTTAGACTAGAACATGTGAGACCAGGTGAGGCTAGACCAGGTGAGGCTAGACCATGTGAGACCAGGTGAGACTAGACCAGGTGAGACTAGACCAGGTTAGACTAGAACATGTTAGACTAGACCAGGTGAGACTAAACCAGGTTAGACTAGAACATGTGAGACCAGGTGAGGCTAGACCAGGTGAGGCTAGACCATGTGAGACCAGACCATGTGAGACCAGGTGAGACTAGACCATGTGAGACCAGGTTAGACTAGAACATGTGAGACCAGGTGAGACTAGAACATGTGAGACCAGGTGAGACTAGAACATGTGAGACCAGGTGAGACTAGACCATGTGAGACCAGGTTAGACTAGACCAGGTGAGGCTAGACCAGGTGAGGCTAGACCAGGTGAGACTAGAACATGTGAGACTAGACCAGGTGAGACTAGAACATGTGAGACCAGGTGAGACTAGACCAGCTGAGACTAGAACAGGTGAGACTAGACCAGGTGAGACTAGAACATGTGAGACTAGACCAGCTGAGGCTAGACCAGGTGAGACTAGAACAGGTGAGACTAGACCAGGTGAGACTAGACCAGGTGAGACTAGACCAGGTGAGACTTGACCAGGTGAGACTAGACCAGCTGAGACTAGACCAGGTGAGACTAGACCAGGTGAGGCTAGACCAGGTGAGACTAGACCAGGTGAGACTAGAACATGTTAGACTAGACCAGGTGAGACTAGACCAGCTGAGGCTAGACCAGGTGAGACTAGACCAGGTGAGGCTAGACCAGCTGAGGCTAGACCATGTGAGACTAGACCATGTGAGACCAGGTGAGACTAGACCAGCTGAGACTAGACCAGCTGAGGCTAGACCATGTGAGACTAGACCATGTGAGACCAGGTGAGACTAGACCAGGTGAGACTAGACCAGGTGAGACTTGACCAGGTGAGGCTAGACCAGGTGAGACTAGACCAGCTGAGGCTAGACCAGGTGAGACTAGACCAGCTGAGGCTAGACCAGCTGAGGCTAGACCATGTGAGACTAGACCAGGTGAGACTAGACCAGGTGAGACTTGACCAGGTGAGGCTAGACCAGGTGAGGCTAGACCAGGTTAGACTAGAACATGTGAGACTAGACCAGGTGAGACTAGACCAGGTGCGACTTGACCAGGTGAGGCTTGACCAGGTGAGGCTAGACCAGGTTAGACTAGAACATGTGAGACTAGACCAGGTGAGACTAGACCAGGTGAGACTAGACCAGGTGAGGCTAGACCAGGTTAGACTAGAACATGTGAGACTAGACCAGGTGAGACTAGACCAGGTGAGACTAGACCAGGTGAGACTAGACCAGGTGAGGCTAGACCAGGTTAGACTAGAACATGTGAGACTAGACCAGGTGAGACTAGACCAGGTGAGACTAGACCAGGTGAGACTAGACCAGGTGAGGCTAGACCAGGTTAGACTAGAACATGTGAGACTAGACCAGGTGAGACTAGACCAGGTGAGACTAGACCAGGTGAGGCTAGACCAGGTTAGACTAGAACATGTGAGACTAGACCAGGTGAGACTAGACCAGGTGAGACTAGACCAGGTGCGACTTGACCAGGTGAGGCTAGAACATGTGAGACTAGACCAGGTGAGACTAGACCAGGTGAGACTAGACCAGCTGAGACTAGACCAGCTGAGGCTAGACCATGTGAGACTAGACCAGCTGAGACTAGACCAGCTGAGGCTAGACCATGTGAGACTAGACCATGTGAGACCAGGTGAGACTAGACCAGGTGAGACTAGACCAGGTGAGACTTGACCAGGTGAGGCTAGACCAGGTGAGACTAGACCAGCTGAGGCTAGACCAGGTGAGACTAGACCAGGTGAGACTAGACCAGCTGAGGCTAGACCATGTGAGACTAGACCAGGTGAGACTAGACCAGGTGAGACTTGACCAGGTGAGGCTAGACCAGGTGAGGCTAGAACATGTGAGACTAGACCAGGTGAGACTAGACCAGGTGAGACTAGACCAGGTGCGACTTGACCAGGTGAGGCTTGACCAGGTGAGGCTAGACCAGGTTAGACTAGAACATGTGAGACTAGACCAGGTGAGACTAGACCAGGTGAGACTAGACCAGGTGAGGCTAGACCAGGTTAGACTAGAACATGTGAGACTAGACCAGGTGAGACTAGACCAGGTGAGACTAGACCAGGTGAGGCTAGACCAGGTTAGACTAGAACATGTGAGACTAGACCAGGTGAGGCTAGACCAGGTGAGGCTAGACCAGGTTAGACTAGAACATGTGAGACTAGACCAGGTGAGACTAGACCAGGTGAGACTAGACCAGGTGCGACTTGACCAGGTGAGGCTAGACCAGGTTAGACTAGAACATGTGAGACTAGACCAGGTGAGACTAGACCAGGTGAGACTAGACCAGGTGAGGCTAGACCAGGTTAGACTAGAACATGTGAGACTAGACCAGGTGAGACTAGACCAGGTGAGACTAGACCAGGTGCGACTTGACCAGGTTAGACTAGAACATGTGAGACTAGACCAGGTGAGACTAGACCAGGTGAGACTAGACCAGGTGCGACTTGACCAGGTGAGGCTAGACCAGGTTAGACTAGAACATGTGAGACTAGACCAGGTGAGACTAGACCAGGTGAGACTAGACCAGGTGAGACTAGACCAGGTGAGGCTAGACCAGGTTAGACTAGAACATGTGAGACTAGACCAGGTTAGACTAGACCAGGTGAGACTTGACCAGGTGAGGCTAGACCAGGTTAGACTAGAACATGTGAGACTAGACCAGGTGAGACTAGACCAGGTGAGACTAGACCAGGTGAGGCTAGACCAGGTTAGACTAGAACATGTGAGACTAGACCAGGTGAGACTAGAACATGTGAGACCAGGTGAGACTAGACCAGCTGAGACTAGACCAGGTGAGGCTAGACCAGGTGAGACTAGACCAGGTGAGGCTAGACCAGGTGAGACTAGAACATGTGAGACTAGACCAGGTGAGACTAGAACATGTGAGACCAGGTGAGACTAGACCAGCTGAGACTAGACCAGGTGAGACTGACCCATGTGGTCTTGCAGGTGAGCTCGTGGTCCGTGGAGGACCTGCGGCTGCGCCTGGCCTCTCTGGACCCCCAGATGGAGCAGGAGATCGAGGAGATCCGCCAGCGCTACCAGACCAAGAGGCAGCCCATCCTGGACGCCATCGAGGCCAAGAAGAGGCGGCAGCAGAACTTCTGAGGGGGAACCGAGAACCTCGGCAGGACCTTCTGAACACTGTGAAGACTACTGACCACAGAACCACAGAAGGAGAAGAAGACTCGAGAGTTTCTTTGTTACTGTCTCTTTAAACAGAGATGTTTTTTGTTCTTAAAGGTACAGTACGACTTCACCTTAAAGGTACAGTACGACTTCACCTTAAAGGTACAGTACGACTTCGCCTTAAAGGTACAGTACGACTTGACCTTAAAGGTACAGTGTGACTTGATAGCTGATAATAATCACTTGTACAACCACAGTGAGTTATTAAGCTTTAATTCGAGCTTTTCTTCATTGAAAGGGATTCAACGCGTTCGTTAAAAAGGTTTTTAGGGAATATATTTAGATGTAAACTGTTTAACCTTCAGTGTTTATTCAGAGTAACATTTTATTTTTATATTTCAGAGTCCGGCGTCTTTAGCTCACTGGGGGAACAAAAGATTTATGAAAACATTCAACTCGATGGATTCATTGGTTTGAATGAGATTCCTCCTCAAAGAAGAGTCTCAGGACTGAGGCTACAGTCTGAAGCTGCAGTCTGAGGCTGCAGTCTGAAGCTGCCTCGACCTCGTTCCCCAGAGCAGCAGCAGGTTTATTTTTCTACGCCCCTCCACTGAAGCAGCTCCTCAGGTCGTAGAACTCAGGTGTAGAAATAGAAATAGATAATGTAAATACGAGAGACATCGGCTGTGTTTGTATATTCTGATCACAGCCGAAGGGTTTAATCTCCAAACTTTAAGTTATATTAAAATATTTAGTTATCGAGTCAACAAATCAAGATGCTGTTTAAACTCCTGAATGTTTCAGGATCTGAGTTAGAGACCAAATGAAAGCCTTCAAATGTTCAGATATGTTCCTGTTATTTAATATGTTCATGTTATTTAATATGTTCATATTTAATATGTTCATGTTTAATATGTTCATGTTATTTAATATGTTCATGTTTAATATGTTCATGTTATTTAATGTTCATATTATTTAATATGTTCATATTTAATATGTTCATGTTATTTAATATGTTCATATTTAATGTTATTTAATATGTTCATGTTATTTAATATGTTCATATTATTTAATTTGTTCATATTATTTAATATGTTCATGTTATTTAATATGTTCATATTATTTAATATGTTCGTTATTTAATATGGTTTATATTATTAAATTTTTTCATATTATTTAATATGTTCATGTTATTTAATATGTTCATATTATTTAATACGTTCATGTTATTTAATATGTTCATATTATTTAATATGGTTTATATTATTTAATATGTTCATGTTATTTAATATGTTCATATTATTTAATATGTTCATGTTATTTAATATGGTTTATATTATTTAATTTTTTCATATTATTTAATATGTTCATATTATTTAATATGTTCATGTTATTTAATATGTTCATGTTATTTAATATGGTTTATATTATTTAATTTTTTCATATTATTTAATATGTTCATATTATTTAATTTTTTCATATTATTTAATATGTTCATATTATTTAATTTTTTAATCTTCTGAAGGTTCAGTCGGAGAAGAAAAGGTAAATATTAAATAAAGTAATATTGCAGCTCGTTCTGGATCCTGATGTTTAGTCGTAATCACTGGAGAGAAATTAAACTGTTGATTGTTTTAGTTTTTTTACTCTTTTCTGTGATGTGAATTATTAAACATGAAACTTCTGCTAAGTGAAAACCGAACAAACACGTCTCGATTTTGAATCCTGCTGAAACAGATTCATGTTTTTGATCTATTTTCTTCTTTTTGCAGCTATTTCCACATTTTTATAAAACAAATGAAACGATGAGCGTTTCTGTCTGTTCGGCCTTAAACTTCCTGTTTGTGTTCCAGCTGATGTTTGTTTGTATTTGTTTGCTCGAAAAATTGAAATAAATAAAAACTAAAGAAATTTAAATCGCTTTTTTTTCAATTGAATTATTTTCTGGTAGTTTTATTGATTTTTAATTGATGAAAATCTGGAAGAGGAATAAATACTTCGATCCTCTACTGACGTAAAGTAGTAAAACTGAAACATACTGAATCATATTTAATACAGAATTATACAGAATATGATTTATAATAATCAAAGTGGAAGCTCTTTAATGGTTTAATATACGGCTGTGATCAATAAATGTTAGCTATGATATTAATTTATAGATTACTTTCAATATAACATTTGCATAGCAGCCCTGAACTATGGAGTACATGTACGTTATTACTATTAAATATCTTCACAGCTCTTCATGGTACTTTGTATTTGCGTGCGTAAGATGTCACTTCCGGTTGAGAAGATGTCACTTCCTGTTGAGACCCGAGAAGATGTCACTTCCTGTTGAGGCACGAGGATAATATGTCACTTCCTGTTGAGACCCGAGAAGAAGATGTCACTTCCTGTTGAGGCACGAGGAGAAGATGTCCCTTCCTGTTGAGACCTGAGGAGAATATGTCACTTCCTGTTAAGACCTGAGGAGAAGATGTCACTTCCTGTTGAGGCCCGAGGAGAATATGTCACTTCCTGTTGAGACCCGACGAGAAGATGTCCCTTCCTGTTGAGACCTGAGGAGAATATGTCACTTCCTGTTAAGACCTGTTGAGAAGATGTCACTCCTCCTGCAGCACCTCCTTCCTCCTCGGCGTGGACCAGGAGGACGGGTGCTCCACGTAGCTGTAGTTCAGCACGCCGCCGTCGGCCTCGTCCTCCCGGTGCTCCTCCTCTTCCTCCTGGTTCTCGCAGTTCATCGCCCCCCGGTGGTTGCTCCTCACCGACGCCTCCAGGGCCTTCTGCCGCCGGTAGAAGTAGGAGAACTTGTTGAAGATGATGGTGATGGGCAGCGCCACCACCAGGGTGCCGCCCAGAATGCAGCCGCTGGCCGCCAGCTTCCCGGCCACGGTGACCGGCACCAGGTCCCCGTAGCCCACCGTGGTCATGCTGACCGTCCCCCACCACCAGCAGGCCGGGATGGTGTCCAGGCCCACGCCCTGGGACAGGAAGTGGAATCACACCGTCACACGCTGGGAGTCATACCATTGTATCATATCCTTGTATTCATTTGTATCATTATTATATTATTATATTATTATTATATTATTATTATTATATTATTATAATATTATTATTTTATTTTTATTGTTATTTTATTATTATTGTTACTGTATTATATTTAATATTGTATTATTATTTTTACACTTTGTACTTTAAGGAGTACTGTGAGTACTGTGAGTAGTACTGTGAGTAGTACTGTGAGTAGTACTGTGAGTAGTACTGTGAGGAGTACTGTGAGTACTGTGAGTACTATGAGTACTGTGAGTAGTACTGTGAGTAGTACTGTGAGTAGTACTGTGAGTACTGTGAGTACTGTGAGTAGTACTATGAGTACTGTGAGTAGTACTGTGAGTACTGTGAGTAGTACTGTGAGTAGTACTGTGAGTACTGTGAGTACTGTGAGTAGTACTGTGAGTACTGTGAGTACTATGAGTACTGTGAGTAGTACTGTGAGTACTGTGAGTACTATGAGTACTGTGAGTGCTGTGAGTGGTACTGTGAGTGCTGTGAGTGCTGTGAGTAGCACTGTGAGTGCTGTGAGTACTGTGAGTACTGTGAGTACTATGAGTACTGTGAGTAGTACTGTGAGTACTGTGAGTACTGTGAGTAGTACTGTGAGTACTGTGAGTACTATGAGTACTGTGAGTAGTACTGTGAGTACTGTGAGTAGTACTGTGAGTACTATGAGTACTGTGAGTAGTACTGTGAGTACTGTGAGTAGTACTGTGAGTACTATGAGTACTGTGAGTAGTACTGTGAGTAGTACTGTGAGTACTGTGAGGAGTACTCACCTCCTCGTACTCCGCGGTGTAGACGATCCCGGAGAAGACGGACACGCCCACAGCGATGTAGAGCAGCAGGATGCCGACCTCACGGTAACTGTGCTGCAGACAGGAGGCGGAGCCTCAGGGTGACGTCATCGCAGGTGAGCCGCTCCTCCTCCTCCTCCTCCTCCCTCCTCCTCCTCCCTCTCCCCCCTTCCTCTTCCTCCCTCTCCTCCCTCCCCCCCTCCTCCTCCTCCCTATTCCTCTTCCTCTTCCTCCTCCCTCTTCCTCCTCCTCCTCCCCCCTCTCCTCCCCCCCTCCTCCTCCTCCTCCCTCTTCCTCTTCCTCCTCCTCCTCCCTCGCCCCCCTCCTCCTCCCTCTCCTCCTCCCTCTTCCTCCTCTTCCTCTTCCTCTTCCTCCTCCTCCTCCTCCTCCTCAGTGCAGAGGGGTCTGTAATGTGACTCCCTGGTTCTCCTCCTCCTCTCTAACAACATTCAATGACATCATGTCGCCTCCTTTAAATTTCATCAGGAGTGTTTTACATTGTTCCTGCTGTCCCTGAAGACCAGAACCAGAACCCTGGAGCCCAGAACCAGAACCCTAGAGGCCAGAACCAGAACCCTAGAGGCCAGAACCCTGAAGACCAGAACCAGAACCCTAGAGGCCAGAACCAGAACCCTAGAGGCCAGAACCCTGAAGACCAGAACCAGAACCCTAGAGGCCAGAATCAGAACCCTAGAGGCCAGAACCCTGAAGACCAGAACCAGAACCCTAGAGGCCAGAATCAGAACCCTGGAGCCCAGAACCCTGAAGCCCAGAATCAGAACCCTGGAGTCCAGAACCAGAACACTGGAGACCAGAACCATGAAGCCTAGAACCCTGAAGCCCAGAACCCTGAAGCCTAGAACCAGAACCCTGAAGCCTAGAACCAGAACCATGAAGCCCAGAACCCTAAAGCCTAGAACCAGAACCCTGAAGCTCAGAACCAGAACCCTGAAGCCCAGAACCATGAAGCCTAGAACCAGATTCTCTGGAGCCCAGAACCCAGAACCAGAACCGTGGAGCCCAGAACCAGACATGTTGAGCAGACTCACCCGGAGAGTCGCTCCCAGAGACCGGAGACCCGTCGAGTGTCGGGCCAACTTCAGAACCCTGAAGACCCTCATCAACCGCAAGACCTGAGAGAGAGAGAGAGATGACATCATGCGGTCCTTCAGGAACCACGTGGTCCTGGCCTTGAAGGTTCTCCTGAGGAACCAACAGGACCGGATGATGTAATGAGGCCCTCAGAACCTGCATGAGCCGGCCCAGCGCTCCCAGTTCAGACTCCGGTCCCAGAGTGATGTCAGAGACCACCGTGACGTAGACCGGACCCACCGAGACCACGTCGATGAGGTTCAGCGGCTGGCGGAAGAACTTCCTCTTGTTCGGAGCCAGCAGCAGCCGGGCCACCACCTGGGGACCACAAGCAAGACCGGGTCACCTGGGGACCGCAAGCAAGACCGGGTCACCTGGGGCCCACAAGCAAGACCGGGTCACCTGGGGACCACAAGCAAGACCGGGTCACCTGGGGACCGCAAGCAAGACCGGGTCACCTGGGGCCCACAAGCAAGACCGGGTCACCTGGGGCCCACAAGCAAGACCGGGTCACCTGGGGACCACAAGCAAGACCGGGTCACCTGGGGACCGCAAGCAAGACTGGGTCACCTGGGGACCGCAAGCAAGACCGGGTCACCTGGGGACCGCAAGCAAGACCGGGTCACCTGGGGCCCACAAGCAAGACCGGGTCACCTGGGGCCCACAAGCAAGACCGGGTCACCTGGGGACCAGGATCACTAGTAATATCACTAGTATCACTAGTACTATCACTAGTATCACTAGTACTATCACTAGTATCACTAGTATCACTAGTACTATCACTAGTATCACTAGTATCACTAGTACTATCACTAGTATCACTAGTACTCTTCCTCTCACCTCGAAGGTGAACCAGCCGGTGCAGAGAGCCTCCAGAGCCTCCATGGTGGGGTCGTCCATCACCTTCCCTTCATCGTCAAACGTCTGAGGGGTCAGAGGTCAGAGGACATGAGACACAGGTCAGAGGTCAGAGGATATGAGACACAGGTCAGAGGACATGAGACGCAGGTCAGAGGACATGAGACACAGGTCACAGGACATGAGACACAGGTCAGAGGACATGAGACACAGGTCAGAGGACATGAGACGCAGGTCAAAGGTCACAGGACATGAGACACAGGTCAAAGGTCAGAGGACATGAGACAGGTCAGAGGACATGAGACACAGGTCAGAGGACATGAGATGCAGTTCAAAGGTCACAGGACATGAGACACAGGTCAGAGGTCAGAGGACATGAGACGCAGGTCAGAGGACATGAGACACAGGTCAGAGGACATGAGACACAGATCAGAGGTCAGAGGACATGAGACGCAGGTCAGAGGTCAGAGGACATGAGTCAGAGGTCAGAGGACATGAGACGCAGGTCAGAGGACATGAGATGCAGGTCAGAGGTCAGAGGACATGAGACACAGGTCAGAGGTCAGAGGACATGAGACGCAGGTCAGAGGACATGAGACACAGGTCAGAGGTCAGAGGACATGAGACGCAGGTCAGAGGTCAGAGGACATGAGACACAGGTCAGAGGTCAGAGGACATTAGACGCAGGTCAGAGGACATGAGACGCAGGTCAAAGGTCACAGGACATGAGACACAGGTCAAAGGTCAGAGGACATGAGACAGAGGTCAGAGGACATGAGACGCAGGTCAAAGGTCACAGGACATGAGACACAGGTCAAAGGTCAGAGGACATGAGACACAGGTCAGAGGACATGAGACGCAGGTCAAAGGTCACAGGACATGAGACACAGATCAAAGGTCAGAGGTCATGAGACAGAGGTCAGAGGACAATCTTCAGAAGTTTTTATGCCAAACTTTATTCATCTGAAAAGGACCCACACCCAGAAGACATCCATTCATTTCTCAACAGCATTGATTTACCACAGATGAACAAAGAACAAAAGAACACACTTGACTCCCCATGAACACAGGATGAACTTTGTTCTGCCCTCCATCTCAGGCCCAATAACAAAGCACCCGGACCTGATGGCTACCCTGCAGAGTTCTAGAAACACTTTTGGTTCATCATAGCTCCACTTTTTCACAAGATGATAACAGAAATAAAACAAAATTTGCAATTCCCAGCAAGCATGAATACAGCCTGTATATCACTTCTCCTCAAACCAAACAAAGATCCAACTCTTCCATCAAGCTACCGTCCCATTTCCCTCCTCAATGTAGACATTAAAATCATCACAAAGGCACTAGCTCATAGATTAGAAAAAGTCACTCCATTTAAAATTCACCCAGATCAATCCGGCTTTATCAAAGGTAGACACTCATACACTAACACACGCAGACTGTTTAATTTAATCAACTACTCATCATTACAACAAACCCGAACCATCATCGCCTCCTTAGACGCAGAAAAGCATTCGATAAAGTAAATTGACATTTCTCTTAAGTGCATTAAAAAGATTTGGTTTTGGGGAGTCATTTATTAACTGGGTCAAAATTCTATACACTGCACCTCCAGCCACCGTCATCACCAATGGACACACCTCTCACAGCTTCACACTGCACAGGGGGACAAGGCAAGGATGCCCACTCTCCCTCACTTTTCATCATTTTCATTGAACCGCTAGCTGCTGCCATTCGTCAGAATACCATCATAAAAGGAATCCAAACACTCAATACCATCACAAAATCAGTCTTTATGCCGATGATATATTGCTCTTCCTCCAAAAGCCATATTCATCGTTACAGGAAACTATTAAAATTATAGACACATTCTCCAAAATCTCTAACTACTCAATTAACTGGAACAAATCATTCATCCTTCCATTAGACAGTAACAGTTGGGATGGGGCAGGCCACACACCACCTATTCCTTTTTGCACTGGTGTCATCACTTATTTGGGAATACATATTTCCTCCAGGCTGTCAGAGCTGTTCACACTCAACTTCACTCCACTACTTAAAACAATAACCGACGACCTCCTCCGCTGGATGAAACTACCACTGTCACTCATGGGCAGAATAGCAACAGTTAAAATGACAATTCTTCCTAAAATAAATTACCTATTTACAATGATTCCATCTCAACCCACCCACTCCTGGTTCAAATCTCTTGACTCACTCGTTACTAAATTTTACTGGAAAAATAAAACACCAAGAATAAAACTGGCCACTTTACAACAAACAAAAAAACAAGGAGGACTTGAAGCTCCAAATTTTTCTCACTATTCACTAGCAAACTAACTTCAATACATTCTTAAATGGATCCACCCCACTCACTCAGACAACACATGGTTAGACATAGAACAGACAGTATGTAAGGACATCCAGATTTCAGACCTACCATTTCTCAGCCAATCAATCAAACGCCATCCTTGCTTCAAAATGGTAACAATAGCAGA
Source organism: Pseudoliparis swirei (assembly GCF_029220125.1). Lineage (NCBI taxonomy): Eukaryota > Metazoa > Chordata > Actinopteri > Perciformes > Liparidae > Pseudoliparis > Pseudoliparis swirei. The sequence continues at coordinate 1,357,704 of NC_079405.1, forward strand.
AACTCTGACAGCCTGGTGGAAATTCCACAAAATCACTAATGTCACTTTTGCACCCTCAAATTTCACCCCTATATGGAATAATCTGGACATTCTAAGCAGTAATAAGCCTTTAAATCTCCACACATGGTCCACTAAAGGCATCACTCATTTGAAACACATCTTTAATCACAATACCCTGGTTTCATTTCCCCATTTGGTTCAGAAGTACGGCATCGGGAAAAATCACTTTCTGGAATATCTACAACTTAAATCATCCCTTCAAACAAAATTCAACATTAAGGCCACACATTTGGAATTACCTCCCCCAACCTCACAGTTAATTAATATCACCTCCTCAAATAAATTAATCTCAAAAATATGTAGCATAATATCACACTCTGAAATAATAACCATACCAATAATAAAATGGAATTTGACTTGGCTATCACTCCTGATGCCGACTTCTGGACCAAAATCTGTACTAATATATATTTTATGACCAAAATACAAATTTACAACTAATACAATATAAAATACTTCACAGAATTCACTACACTGGGCACAAAATGTTTAAAATGGGTTTCACTACAGATATCTGTCCACATTGCATGCAAAATACTCAGGATAGTTACATTCACGCCACCTGGCACTGCACACCAGTTCAACACTTTTGGAAACAAATAACTGAGTCACTGTCTGTTTTCCTGGGCTGCCTCATCCCATTATCCCCATCACTCTGTTTACTGGGAGACATCTCATCTATAAACCTGAGCAAAACAAACTGCAAAATACTTCTCGTGGCCCTAACTATCGCCAAGAAAACAATCCTCGTGAACTGGAAATCAAGGAATAACACACATATCTCACACTGGAAAAATTTAATGTCAGAATATATTTCAATGGAACAACTCACCTCATCTATCATTGACAATACAACAGAACACCACGACATCTGGTCATCATTCACTATATTTTTACAAACATGACACCACTCTTCTTATTTATTAGTTAATTCATAAATGCACACAAACACACATATACACATGTACACATGCATCTGTCTTTCTTTCTTCTTCTCCTTCTAATTATTATTATGTTTGTTTTGTTTGTTTTTTGTTGTTTTTGTTTTTTTCTTTCTTTTTTTCAGAAATACTCTGACTTTATGATGTTATGTCCATTGTTTTGTCGTTTGCATTGTTTATTGTCCTCTAGGTGTTATGTCTATGTATTGTTTTGTCTTAAAATAAAGAAGAAGAAAAAAAAAAAGGAAAAAAAAGGTCACAGGACATGAGACACAGGTCAAAGGTCAGAGGACATGAGACAGAGGTCAGAGGACATGAGACACAGGTCAGAGGACATGAGACACAGGTCAAAGGTCAGAGGACATGAGACAGAGGTCAGAGGACATGAGACACAGGTCAGAGGTCAGAGGACATGAGACGCAGGTCAGAGGACATGAGACGCAGGTCAAAGGTCACAGGACATGAGACACAGATCAAAGGTCAGAGATCATGAGACAGAGGTCAGAGGACATGAGACACAGGTCAGAGGACATGAGACGCAGGTCAAAGGTCACAGGACATGAGACACAGGTCAAAGGTCAGAGGACATGAGACAGAGGTCAGAGGACATGAGACACAGGTCAGAGGACATGAGACACAGGTCAGAGGTCAGAGGACATGAGACACAGGTCAGAGGACATAAGACGCAGGTCAAAGGTCACAGGACATGAGACACAGGTCAAAGGTCAGAGGACATGAGACATAGGTCAGAGGACATGATACACAGGTCAAAGGTCAGAGGACATGAGACAGAGGTCAGAGGACATGAGACACAGGTCAAAGGTCAGAGGACATGAGACACAGGTCAGAGGACATGACACAGGTCAGAGGACATGAGACGCAGGTCAAAGGTCACAGGACATGAGACACAGGTCAAAGGTCAGAGGACATGAGACGCAGGTCAAAGGCTACAGGACATGAGACACAGGTCAAAGGTCAGAGGACATGAGACAGAGGTCAGAGGACATGAGACACAGGTCAGAGGACATGAGACAGAGGTCAGAGGACATGAGACGCAGGTCAAAGGTCACAGGACATGAGACACAGGTCAAAGGTCAGAGAACATGAGACACAGGTCAAAGGTCAGAGGACATGAGACACAGGTCAGAGGTCAGAGGACATGACACAGGTCAGAGGACATGAGACGCAGGTCAAAGGTCACAGGACATGAGACACAGGTCAAAGGTCAGAGGACATGAGACAGAGGTCAGAGGACATGAGACACAGGTCAAAGGTTACAGGACATGAGACACAGGTCAGAGGACATGAGACAGAGGTCAGAGGACATGACACAGGTCAAAGGTCACAGGACATGAGACACAGATCAAAGGTCAGAGGTCAGAGGACATGAGACACAGGTCAGAGGACATGAGACGCAGGTCAGAGGACATGAGACGCAGGTCAAAGGTCACATGACATGAGACACAGGTCAGAGGACATGAGACGCAGGTCAGAGGACATGAGACACAGGTCAAAGGTCACAGGACATGAGACACAGATCAAAGGTCAGAGGACATGAGACATAGGTCAGAGGCCAGAGGACATGAGACACAGGTCAGAGGTCAGAGGACATGAGACACAGGTCAGAGGACATGAGACACAGGTCAGAGGACATGAGACACAGGTCAGAGGTCAGAGGACATGAGACACAGGTCAGAGGACATGAGACACAGGTCAGAGGACATGAGACGCAGGTCAAAGGTCACAGGACATGAGACACAGGTCAAAGGTCAGAGGACATAGGTCAGAGGACATGAGACACAGGTCAGAGGTCAGAGGACATGACACAGGTCAGAGGACATGAGACACAGGTCAGAGGTCATGAGACACAGGTCAGAGGTCAGAGGACATGAGACATAGGTCAGAGGACATGAGAAACAGGTCAAAGGTCAGAGGACATGAGACACAGGTCAGAGGACATGAGACAGGTCAGAGGACATGAGACAGAGGTCAGAGGACATGAGACGCAGGTCAAAGGTCACAGGACATGAGACACAGATCAAAGGTCAGAGGTCATGAGTCAGAGGTCATGAGTCAGAGGTCATGAGTCAGAGGTCATGGTACCTGGTACTCGGGGATGCTGCGGATGCAGACCATGGCGATGGAGGTGAGCACCACCCCGATGGAGAGCAGGCTGAACACCCGGCTGGAGGCGGAGTAACTCGGGTTCTCCATCATCAGCCAGAGGAGCTTCCTGGAGGCCCCACAGGGCCCGAGGCGGAGGAGGCGCAGGTCCCTGGGGGCGGAGCGCGTTACCCTCCACTCCTCCACCCATCAACCCTCCACTTCACCTCCACTCCTCCACCCATCAACCCTACACTTCACCTCCACTCCTCCACCCATCAACCCGCCACTTCACCTCCACCAATCAACCCTACACTTCACCTCCACCTCCACCCATCAACCCTACACTTCACCTCCACTCCTCCACCCATCAACCCTCCACTTCACCTCCACCCATCAACCCTACACTTCACCTCCACCTCCACCCATCAACCCTCCACTTCACCTCCACCCATCAACCCTACACTTCACCTCCACCCATCAACCCTCCACTTCACCTCCACTCCTCCACCCATCAACCCTCCACTTCACCTCCACCCATCAACCCTCCACTTCACCTCCACCCATCAACCCTCCACTTCACCTCCACCTCCACCCATCAACCCTCCACTTCACCTCCACTCCTCCACCCATCAACCCTACACTTCACCTCCACTCCTCCACCCATCAACCCTACACTTCACCTCCACTCCTCCACCCATCAACCCTCCACTTCACCTCCACCCATCAACCCTACACTTCACCTCCACCTCCACCCATCAACCCTCCACTTCACCTCCACCTCCACCCATCAACCCTCCACTTCACCTCCACTCCTCCACCCATCAACCCTACACTTCAACTCCACCTCCACCCATCAACCCTCCACTTCACCTCCACCTCCACCCATCAACCCTACACTTCACCTCCACTCCTCCACCCATCAACCCTCCACTTCACCTCCACCCATCAACCCTCCACTTCACCTCCACCTCCACCCATCAACCCTCCACTCCTCCACTCCACCTCCACCTCCACTCCTCCACCCATCAACCCTACACTTCACCTCCACTCCTCCACCCATCAACCCTCCACTTCACCTCCACCTCCACTCCTCCACCCATCAACCCTCCACTTCACCTCCACCTCCACTCCTCCACCCATCAACCCTCCACTTCACCTCCACCTCCACCCATCAACCCTCCACTTCACCTCCACTCCTCCACTCCTCCACCCATCAACCCTACACTTCACCTCCACTCCTCCACCCATCAACCCTCCACTTCACCTCCACCTCCACTCCTCCACCCATCAACCCTCCACTTCACCTCCACTCCTCCACTCCTCCACCCATCAACCCTCCACTTCACCTCCACCTCCACTCCTCCACCCATCAACCCTACACTTCACCTCCACTCCTCCACCCATCAACCCTCCACTTCACCTCCACCTCCACTCCTCCACCCATCAACCCTACACTTCACCTCCACTCCTCCACCCATCAACTTCACCTCCACTCCTCCACCCCCCCCCCCCCCCCACCTGTTGAGCTCTGAGATCTCGTCCTCCTCCTCCTCCTCCTCCTCGCTGCTGGCGTCGCTCTCGTCGTCCCAGCTCCGCCTCCGTCTGTTCTCCATCTTGCGGTCGTGGTACCGGAGGCTGCAGCAGCTGTCCAGGAAGAACTCGTTGATGCCCCAGTACTCCATCTCCTGGCTGAGGGACACAGGGGGCGGAGCTTTAGAGGAGCAGAGAGGAGGAGCAGGGAGGAGGAGGAGCAGAGAGGAGGAGGAGAGAGGAGGAGCAGGGAGGAGGAGCAGAGAGGAGGAGGAGGGAGGAGCAGAGAGGAGGAGGAGAGAGGAGGAGGAGGAGGGAGGAGCAGAGAGGAGGAGGAGAGAGGAGGAGGGAGGAGGAGCAGGGAGGAGGAGGAGGAGCAGAGAGGAGGAACAGAGAGGAGGAGCAGAGAGGAGGAGCAGGGAGGAGGAGCAGGAGGAGGGAGAGAGGAGGAGGAGGAGGAGAGGAGGAGAGAGGAGGAGGAGAGGAGAGAGGAGAGGAGGAGGAGGAGAGAGGAGGAGGAGAGAGGAGGAGAGAGGAGGAGGAGCAGAGAGGAGGAGCAGGGAGGAGGAGGAGAGAGAGGAGGAGGGAGGAGGAGCAGAGAGGAGGAGCAGAGAGGAGGAGCAGAGAGGAGGAGCAGAGGAGGAGGAGCAGAGGAGGAGGAGCAGAGAGGAGGAGCAGAGAGGAGGAGCAGAGGAGGAGCAGAGGAGGAGAGAGAGGAGGAGGAGAGAGGAGGAGAGGAGGAGGAGAGAGAGGAGGAGAGAGGAGGAGGAGGAGGAGAGAGGAGGAGAGGAGGAGGAGAGAGGAGGAGGAGCAGAGAGGAGGAGCAGGGAGGAGGAGCAGAGAGGAGGAGCAGGGAGGAGGAGCAGAGGGGAGGAGCAGGGAGGAAGAGCAGGGAGGAGGAGCAGAGGGACGGACCTGAAGGAGAAGACGCACAGCTCCTCCATGACGTGCAGCTTCCCCGTCCGGTAGAAGTGGAGGACGTACGGGAAGAGACCCGGACTCCTGTCGAAGTAGAACTCCTCCTGCTGCACATCGTAGTCATCACACACCTGGAGGAGGAGGAGGAGGAGGTTCAGAGGAGGGAGGGAGTCGGACTCTTCGGGCCGCGCCTCCTCCACCCACCTGCAGAATGGCCTCCTCCGAGTCACACGACAGCAGCTTCCCCAGCCGCGTGTCGGGGAACCTCCTCAAGGAGGTGCAGCAGAGGCTCCTCTTCAGGCCTCCGATGTTCACGTGGAGCAGACCCCCGTGGGGGTCCCGCTGCGTCACCATGGCGCCCACAGCCGGAGACTCCGACTGCACCGAGAGAGACTCCTCCACCTCCTGCTGAGTCAGCGGCTCCAGAGAACACAGTGGAGCAGCTCCTCTGTGTTTAATCTGCTCAACGAGGAGCAGCTGGCCGGGAGCCAGCCGGCGGAGCCTTCAGAGTAAAGCAGCTGCACCTCCTCCAACTCAACAGACCAGAGAAACGCCTCCACCAGCTTTTCACAATAAAGCGCTGTGGACTCACTCAAGAGTTCAAACAGTGAGGAGTGTCCTGAGGAGTGTCCTCTGAGGAGTGTCCTCTGAGGAGTGTCCCCTGAGGAGTGTCCTCTGAGGAGTGTCCCCTGAGGAGTGTCCTCTGAGGAGTGTCCTCTGAGGAGTGTCCTCTGAAGAGTGTCCTGAAGAGTGTCCTCTGAAGAGTGTCCCCTGAGGAGTGTCCTCTGAGGAGTGTCCTCTGAGGAGTGTCCTCTGAAGAGTGTCCTGAGGAGTGTCCTCTGAGGAGTGTCCTCTGAAGAGTGTCATCTGAGGAGTGTCCCCTGAGGAGTGTCCTCTGAGGAGTGTCCTCTGAAGAGTGTCCTCTGAGGAGTGTCCTCTGATGAGTGTCCCCTGAGGAGTGTCCTCTGAAGAGTGTCCTGAAGAGTGTCCTCTGAAGAGTGTCCCCTGAGGAGTGTCCTCTGAGGAGTGTCCTCTGAGGAGTGTCCTCTGAAGAGTGTCCTGAGGAGTGTCCTCTGAGGAGTGTCCTCTGAAGAGTGTCATCTGAGGAGTGTCCCCTGAGGAGTGTCCTCTGAGGAGTGTCCTCTGAAGAGTGTCCTCTGAGGAGTGTCCTCTGAAGAGTGTCCCCTGAGGAGTGTCCTCTGAGGAGTGTCCTCTGAGGAGTGTCCTCTGAAGAGTGTCCTGAGGAGTGTCCTCTGAGGAGTGTCCTCTGAAGAGTGTCCTCTGAGGAATGTCCTCTGAAGAGTGTCCTCTGAGGAGTGTCCCCTGAGGAGTGTCCTCTGAGGAGTGTCCCCTGAGGAGTGTCCTCTGAGGAGTGTCCTCTGAAGAGTGTCCCCTGAGGAGTGTCCTCTGAGGAGTGTCCCCTGAGGAGTGTCCTCTGAAGAGTGTCCTGAGGAGTGTCCTCTGAGGAGTGTCCTCTGAAGAGTGTCCTCTGAGGAGTGTCCTCTGAGGAGTGTCCTGAGGAGTGTCCTCTGAGGAGTGTCCTCTGAAGAGTGTCCTCTGAGGAGTGTCCTCTGAAGAGTGTCCTGAAGAGTGTCCTCTGAAGAGTGTCCTCTGAAGAGTGTCCTGAGGAGTGTCCTCTGAGGAGTGTCCTCTGAAGAGTGTCATCTGAGGAGTGTCCCCTGAGGAGTGTCCTCTGAAGAGTGTCCTCTGAGGAGTGTCCTCTGAAGAGTGTCCCCTGAGGAGTGTCCTCTGAGGAGTGTCCTCTGAGGAGTGTCCCCTGAGGAGTGTCCTCTGAAGAGTGTCCTGAGGAGTGTCCTCTGAGGAGTGTCCTCTGAAGGGTGTCCTCTGAGGAGTGTCCTCTGAAGAGTGTCCTCTGAAGAGTGTCCTCTGAGGAGTGTCCTCTGAGGAGTGTCCTGAGGAGTGTCCTCTGAGGAGTGTCCTCTGAAGAGTGTCCTCTGAAGAGTGTCCTCTGAGGAGTGTCCTCTGAAGAGTGTCCTGAAGAGTGTCCTCTGAAGAGTGTCCCCTGAGGAGTGTCCTCTGAGGAGTGTCCTCTGAAGAGTGTCCTGAGGAGTGTCCTCTGAGGAGTGTCCTCTGAAGAGTGTCATCTGAGGAGTGTCCCCTGAGGAGTGTCCTCTGAGGAGTGTTCTCTGAAGAGTGTCCTCTGAGGAGTGTCCTCTGAAGAGTGTCCCCTGAGGAGTGTCCTCTGAGGAGTGTCCTCTGAGGAGTGTCCTCTGAGGAGTGTCCTCTGAAGAGTGTCCTCTGAGGAGTGTCCCCTGAGGAGTGTCCTCTGAAGAGTGTCCTGAGGAGTGTCCTCTGAAGAGTGTCCTCTGAAGAGTGTCCCCTGAGGAGTGTCCTCTGAAGAGTGTCCTCTGAGGAGTGTCCTCTGAAGAGTGTCCTCTGAGGAGTGTCCCCTGAGGAGTGTCCTCTGAAGAGTGTCCTGAGGAGTGTCCTCTGAAGAGTGTCCTGAGGAGTGTCCTCTGAAGAGTGTCCTGAAGAGTGTCCTCTGAAGAGTGTCCTCTGAGGAGTGTCCCCTGAGGAGTGTCCTCTGAGGAGTGTCCTCTGAGGAGTGTCCTCTGAAGAGTGTCCTCTGAGGAGTGTCCTCTGAAGAGTGTCCTGAGGAGTGTCCTCTGAGGAGTGTCCTCTGAAGAGTGTCATCTGAGGAGTGTCCCCTGAGGAGTGTCCTCTGAGGAGTGTCCTCTGAAGAGTGTCCTCTGAAGAGTGTCCTCTGAGGAGTGTCCCCTGAGGAGTGTCCTCTGAGGAGTGTCCTCTGAGGAGTGTCCCCTGAGGAGTGTCCTCTGAGGAGTGTCCTCTGAAGAGTGTCCTGAGGAGTGTCCCCTGAGGAGTGTCCTCTGAGGAGTGTCCTCTGAAGAGTGTCCTGAAGAGTGTCCTCTGAAGAGTGTCCTCTGAGGAGTGTCCCCTGAGGAGTGTCCCCTGAGGAGTGTCCTCTGAAGAGTGTCCTCTGAAGAGTGTCCTGAGGAGTGTCCTCTGAAGAGTGTCCTCTGAAGAGTGTCCTCTGAGGAGTGTCCCCTGAGGAGTGTCCTCTGAGGAGTGTCCCCTGAGGAGTGTCCTCTGAGGAGTGTCCTCTGAAGAGTGTCCTCTGAAGAGTGTCCTCTGAGGAGTGTCCTCTGAAGAGTGTCCTCTGAAGAGTGTCCTCTGAGGAGTGTCCTCTGAAGAGTGTCCTCTGAGGAGTGTCCTCTGAGGAGTGTCCTGAGGAGTGTCCTCTGAGGAGTGTCCTCTGAAGAGTGTCCTCTGAGGAGTGTCCTCTGAAGAGTGTCCTGAAGAGTGTCCTCTGAAGAGTGTCCCCTGAGGAGTGTCCTCTGAGGAGTGTCCTCTGAGGAGTGTCCTCTGAAGAGTGTCCTGAGGAGTGTCCTCTGAGGAGTGTCCTCTGAAGAGTGTCCTCTGAGGAGTGTCCTCTGAAGAGTGTCCTCTGAGGAGTGTCCTCTGAGGAGTGTCCTGAGGAGTGTCCTCTGAGGAGTGTCCTCTGAAGAGTGTCCTCTGAGGAGTGTCCTCTGAAGAGTGTCCCCTGAGGAGTGTCCTCTGAGGAGTGTCCTCTGAAGAGTGTCCTGAGGAGTGTCCTCTGAGGAGTGTCCTCTGAAGAGTGTCCCCTGAGGAGTGTCCTCTGAGGAGTGTCCTCTGAAGAGTGTCCTCTGAGGAGTGTCCTCTGAAGAGTGTCCCCTGAGGAGTGTCCTCTGAGGAGTGTCCTCTGAGGAGTGTCCCCTGAGGAGTGTCCTCTGAGGAGTGTCCTCTGAAGAGTGTCCTGAGGAGTGTCCTCTGAGGAGTGTCCTCTGAAGAGTGTCCTCTGAGGAGTGTCCTCTGAAGAGTGTCCTCTGAAGAGTGTCCTCTGAGGAGTGTCCTCTGAGGAGTGTCCTGAGGAGTGTCCTCTGAGGAGTGTCCTCTGAAGAGTGTCCTCTGAGGAGTGTCCTCTGAGGAGTGTCCTCTGAAGAGTGTCCTCTGAGGAGTGTCCTCTGAAGAGTGTCCTGAAGAGTGTCCTCTGAAGAGTGTCCCCTGAGGAGTGTCCTCTGAGGAGTGTCCTCTGAAGAGTGTCCTGAGGAGTGTCCTCTGAGGAGTGTCCTCTGAAGAGTGTCCTCTGAGGAGTGTCCTCTGAAGAGTGTCCTCTGAAGAGTGTCCTCTGAGGAGTGTCCTCTGAGGAGTGTCCTGAGGAGTGTCCTCTGAGGAGTGTCCTCTGAAGAGTGTCCTCTGAAGAGTGTCCTCTGAGGAGTGTCCTCTGAAGAGTGTCCTGAAGAGTGTCCTCTGAAGAGTGTCCCCTGAGGAGTGTCCTCTGAGGAGTGTCCTCTGAAGAGTGTCCTGAGGAGTGTCCTCTGAGGAGTGTCCTCTGAAGAGTGTCCTCTGAAGAGTGTCCTCTGAAGAGTGTCCCCTGAGGAGTGTCCTCTGAGGAGTGTCCTCTGAAGAGTGTCCTCTGAGGAGTGTCCTCTGAGGAGTGTCCTCTGAAGAGTGTCCTGAGGAGTGTCCTCTGAAGAGTGTCCTCTGAAGAGTGTCCCCTGAGGAGTGTCCTCTGAAGAGTGTCCTCTGAGGAGTGTCCCCTGAGGAGTGTCCTCTGAAGAGTGTCCTGAGGAGTGTCCTCTGAAGAGTGTCCTGAGGAGTGTCCTCTGAAGAGTGTCCTGAAGAGTGTCCTCTGAAGAGTGTCCTGAGGAGTGTCCTCTGAAGAGTGTCCTCTGAAGAGTGTCCCCTGAGGAGTGTCCTCTGAAGAGTGTCCTCTGAGGAGTGTCCTCTGAAGAGTGTCCTCTGAGGAGTGTCCTCTGAAGAGTGTCCTGAGGAGTGTCCTCTGAGGAGTGTCCTCTGAGGAGTGTCCCCTGAGGAGTGTCCTCTGAGGAGTGTCCCCTGAGGAGTGTCCTCTGAGGAGTGTCCTCTGAAGAGTGTCATCTGAGGAGTGTCCCCTGAGGAGTGTCCTCTGAAGAGTGTCCCCTGAGGAGTGTCCTCTGAGGAGTGTCCTCTGAGGAGTGTCCCCTGAGGAGTGTCCTCTGAGGAGTGTCCTCTGAAGAGTGTCCTCTGAGGAGTGTCCCCTGAGGAGTGTCCTCTGAGGAGTGTCCTCTGAGGAGTGTCCTCTGAAGAGTGTCCTGAGGAGTGTCCTCTGAAGAGTGTCCTCTGAAGAGTGTCCCCTGAGGAGTGTCCTCTGAAGAGTGTCCTCTGAGGAGTGTCCTCTGAATAGTGTCCTCTGAGGAGTGTCCCCTGAGGAGTGTCCTCTGAAGAGTGTCCTGAGGAGTGTCCTCTGAAGAGTGTCCTGAAGAGTGTCCTCTGAAGAGTGTCCTCTGAGGAGTGTCCCCTGAGGAGTGTCCTCTGAGGAGTGTCCTCTGAAGAGTGTCCTGAGGAGTGTCCCCTGAGGAGTGTCCTCTGAGGAGTGTCCTCTGAAGAGTGTCCTGAGGAGTGTCCTCTGAGGAGTGTCCTCTGAGGAGTGTCCTCTGAGGAGTGTCCTCTGAGGAGTGTCCTCTGAGGAGTGTACTCTGAGGAGTGTCCTCTGAAGAGTGTCCTGAAGAGTGTCCTCTGAAGAGTGTCCTCTGAGGAGTGTCCCCTGAGGAGTGTCCCCTGAGGAGTGTCCCCTGAGGAGTGTCCTCTGAAGAGTGTCCTCTGAAGAGTGTCCTCTGAAGAGTGTCCTCTGAGGAGTGTCCCCTGAGGAGTGTCCTCTGAGGAGTGTCCTCTGGGGAGTGTCCTTCGTGGTCTTTACTCCAGGAGTCGGAGGTGATTTATCGTCGTTATGTCCTGATGGACGTTGGGCCTCCTGGTGGAGACGGCAGCAGGAAGTTCCCCGCTGCAGTAAAGCGTAGCGGTAATGTAATGTAATGCTGCTAGAGAGAGGAGGAGGCCTAATGTGGACTTAATGCGGTTTGAACCTGAGAGGCCGACTGCACCTGAATCTGAGTCTCTGAGTCTCTGAATCTTTGAATATTTGAATCTTTCCGCCTGCTGCTTTTCAACCTGAGAGCACAGATCTGTCTTTATTGTAGTCATTTACTGTGTCTTTGTAGTCCTTCAGTGTGTCTTTGTGTCTTTATAGTAGTTTAGTGTGTCTTTGTAGTCCTTTAGTGTGTCTTTGTAGTCCTTTAATGTGTCTTTGTAGTCCTTTAGTGTGTCTTTGTAGTCCTTTAATGTGTCTTTGTAGTCCTTCAATGTGTCTTTGTAGTCCTTCAGTGTGTCTTTGTGTCTTTATAGTAGTTTAGTGTGTCTTTGTAGTCCTTTAGTGTGTCTTTGTAGTCCTTTAATGTGTCTTTGTAGTCCTTTAGTGTGTCTTTGTTGTCCTTTAGTGTGTCTTTGTAGTCCTTTAGTGTGTCTTTGTGTCTTTATAGTAGTTTAGTGTGTCTTTGTAGTCCTTTAATGTGTCTTTGTAGTCCTTTAGTGTGTCTTTGTAGTCCTTTAATGTGTCTTTGTAGTCCTTTAGTGTGTCTTTGTAGTCCTTTAATGTGTCTTTGTAGTCCTTTAGTGTGTCTTTGTTGTCCTTTAGTGTGTCTTTGTAGTCCTTTAATGTGTCTTTGTAGTCCTTTAATGTGTCTTTGTAGTCCTTTAATGTGTCAGATTAAACAGATTAAAAGCACCAATAAATAAATGATGTACATTATAATAATGAATAAAATATGATTTTGTTGACATTCTTCATATTTTAAACCGTTAATCTTCTCAAATTGCTCCGGATGAAACTTTAAATAAGTTTAAAGAGTTATTTTTACTTCCATAGAGAACGTGTAGTCCTGAATGTGTCTCTGATCCTGAGACCGGAAGCAGATCTGTGACGCGCGTGCGCGCGCACCGGAAATCAAGTGATCTATAATTCAGGAATCACAGCAAGTCAAAAGTCCATTATTATTATTATTATTATTTTATTATTATTATTTTATTATTACTATTTTATTATTATTATTTTATTATTACTATTTTATTTTTATTTTTATTATTGTATTATTACTATTTTATTATTATTATTTTATTATTACTATTTTATTTTTATTATTTTATTATTACTATTTTATTTTTATTATTATTGTATTATTACTATTTTATTATTATAATAATTATTATTATTATTAGAATAATACTCATCTTCATCTGGGACTCACCTGTGAGTTTGATCATGACGCTCCTTCATCCCCGGATCAGCGTCTTCCTCGCGCTCCAGAGAGAGGAGGCGCAGAGAGACCTGAGACCCGAGACCCGAGACTCGAGACCCCAGACCCGAGGAGACCTGTATTCCCGAACCCGGAGGGGAGACCCGAGAGACCCGAGACCTGGAGACGAGACCCGAAGAGACCCGAGGAGACCCTGTCCCCCTGAACCCTCAGAGGAGACCCTGTAGTCCTGAACCCTCAGAGGAGACCCTGTCCCCCTGAACCCTCAGAGGAGACCCTGTAGTCCTGAACCCTCAGAGGAGACCCTGTAGTCCTGAACCCTCAGAGGAGACCCTGTCCCCCTGAACCCTCAGAGGAGACTCTGTAGTCCTGACCCCTCAGAGGAGACCCTGTCCCCCTGAACCCTCAGAGGAGACCCTGTAGTCCTGAACCCTCAGAGGAGACTCTGTAGTCCTGAACCCTCAGAGGAGACCCTGTAGTCCTGAACCCTCAGAGGAGACCCTGTAGTCCTGAACCCTCAGAGGAGACCCTGTAGTCCTGAACCCTCAGAGGAGACCCTGTAGTCCTGAACCCTCAGAGGAGACCCTGTAGTCCTGAACCCTCAGAGGAGACCCTGTAGTCCTGAACCCTCAGAGGAGACCCTGTAGTCCTGAACCCTCAGAGGAGACCCTGTAGTCCTGAACCCTCAGAGGAGACCCTGTAGTCCTGAACCCTCAAAGGAGACCCTGTAGTCCTGAACCCTCAGAGGAGACCCTGTAGTCCTGAACCCTCAAAGGAGACCCTGTAGTCCTGAACCCTCAGAGGAGACCCTGTCCTCCTGCCTGCTGCAGCAAAGTGTTGAGGAGAGCCGGGCGCGCGCCCCGAGCCGGTCTTCGACTCTTTCCGTCACATTCCGTCACTATAAATACATTTAAGCACCGACCCAGGACCAGTTACTCAGGTCTTAGTGGGTTTGTTTCAGATCAATTGATAAATAAATAGGTACATAAATAATTCTGCCTCATGTTGTTTATATATCTGTTATCAAGGAAATGTGTGTGTGTGTGTGTGTGTGTGTGTGTGTGTGTGTGTGTGTGTGTGTGTGTGTGTGTGTGTGTGTGTGTGTGTGTGTCTGTCTGTCTGTGTGTGTGTGTGTGTGTCTGTGTGTGTGTGTGTGTGTGTGTGTGTCTGTCTGTGTGTGTGTGTGTGTGTGTGTGTGTGTGTGTGTGTGTGTGTCTGTCTGTCTGTGTGTGTGTGTGTGTGTGTCTGTCTGTGTGGGTGTGTGTGTGTGTGAAATCGTTACATGATCCTCAGCGTTGTTATTCTTTATGACTGTAATATTCTTCTCATATCCAAAGAGAACACTTTTTTTCCTACAGATTAAAACAATAATTAAGTTTTTTTTTGCACAACCACAAACTTTATGAGTTCAAGCGAAGAAACAAAACAAAACAGGAAGAAACATCTCTTAACTGTAAATGTGTTAATATTAATATTTCATGTTGGGTGGTTGTGTTTCACTTTTCCATTACTGTGATGGGGGCTCCACCTAGTGGCTTCATTCCGGTGTTACAGTTGTAATGTTTAGTTTATGACTCTTCATATAAAGACGTGCATGTTGTTCACCTCCCTGCCGCAGGGGGCGCTGTTACATTGTTCTGTGATCGCATGTCGTCCAACTCATGAGTTTGAGAATCGTTCTATGATCTGCTGGAAGTGACTAGATGTTTGTCCATGAAATGAAATATGTGTATGTAACATAGTCAATTTGGTCTGTATTAAATCCAGCTAAAATGGAAATTACGCCACCTGCTGTGGTTAAGGTGCACTTGCATTTCATTCCAAGACGCAAGGGATTGTGGGGGATCCCCAGAGCGACTCGGGATTCCTCAGGAGGTAACGTCTGTCTGAATGGGTCTGTGGGCTATATCGGGATAATTAATAGGAATAGTGAATGAAAAGTGAGCTGGCTTTATTTGTTTGTTTAGTAATTGTCTTAGATTGTATTTGTCATGTTTTCATTAGGTTATGTATTAGTTTTATATGTTTCGTCGCCAGTCATTAATGTTTAATAGTAGCTAACCTAGCTAACACGAACGTGGCTCCGTCTCTCTAGAGCGGAGCACGCTGCCCACAGAAGCTGACGACGTCCTCTGTCCCTTTGTGTGAATGCAGAATAAACAGTTGCTACCAGCCTGCCCAGCTCCAAGGAGATTCATTGACCAGGAGACATCTCACAGGGGTTACATGTACAATCCTTTAATATAATATCTTACAGAGATCCATCCATCAAAAGGCAGTTTGAATGCATTTTTTTAATGTGCTTTTTTGTAGTTTTCTTTTCATCCTAATCAAGAAAAGCTCCCCAAAGTTTTAAATCAGCTGTATTTCTTGTTTTCATGATTGTTTACATGTTTGTAATCATTTGAAGGTGATCTCATGTCTACATTATAGTTGTGCAGCTTTTATCCCATTCAGAAACCACGTGGGTCACATGACTGCATGTGGACTTTGTGGTTCTGGGGTGGTTGTCGGCACAGATCCTGAACTCTATATGATATATGATATGATATGATATGATATTGGTTTTATTGTCATTGCATAGAGTACAGGTACAGAAGCAACGAAATTGAAAAGAAAGGGGATGGAAGATTACAGCATAACATGAGGGAAGAGAGGCGAGAAAAAAACAACCCCCCGACTATGCCCCTAGGGGTACAGTGTGGGAGCAGGAAAAAAACACCTTAGCACATAAGCACATACATCTTAAACATAAATTGCAACGAGTAGGAAGGGGGGAGGGGAGGTAAGCCAAAGACTGGGTGATCTAAGCCCAGCCATTGGGGGCAGGAGGTGACCAGCACCGACAAGCAGCCAGCCCGGTCCTTCAGCCATTACAGCGCCGATCACAGGCCCCGTCCTGTCACACTGGTTGGACGAAGCAGACGAAGGCGTGGGATGGGGGAGGGGGGTAGTGAATGCATTTCAGTGTATGTTAAGTTCGTGTGAGCGTGGCCTGGTATGTCGTCCTCCCCCAGGCCACAACAGACAAAGTTCTCAGTCCGCAAGATGGTCGTTGCCATGGAGATAGCCTTGAAGGGTCCTGGGGAGAAAACAACCACAGGTGTCTGTGGATAGGGGGAAGGGAATGAGAGAGATTCTCGTTTCAGTGATCTTCGGGGGAGTTGTTGTTCCAGTAACGGCCTTGGCCAAGGCCCGTCCTGGTAAGGGAGCCGAAAGCAGATAAGATTGGGATTGTGTGGTCTTCCAGTAGCTGCATTTCAATTTTGCGCAACCACTATTCCTCCATCTTCCTCCCGTTTGCCAATAGGATTTCAAATCGATCCACTTTCATAAGGTGGAGCCTCCTCAGCCCGTTCAGTGGGACACCTGTTTGGACCTTCGCTGGCTTCCCGCCGCTGGCTCCGCCCTCTTTTTTATAGTGCAGAAGAGCAGTCGGATCTGGGTCCTGAACTTCTGGTCCCTGACGCCGTAGATGAGCGGACTGAGCAGCCGGGGCAACACGTTGATGAACAAGAAAGAAGTGAAGAGGATCTCCGTTCGGTCTTGGGGCCATGCGGTGACCAAGGTGAGTTTGAGGAAGGGCGCGATGAAGGTCAGCATGCACAAGAGCAGCTGGACTCCGTGCAGCAGGATGGTGTTGTGGGCGCTTCTGGCCGCGGACCGGTCGGAACCGGTGACGGCCCGAGCAGTGCACAGTACCTTCAGGTAGGTGACAATCACAGTGAGGAAGACGAAGGAGAACAGAAGAGCCTGAGGGGAAGACGTGAAGACGCTTTGATCTGCACTCAACATCAGGGAAGTCACCCAGACGAAGCCAGGAAGTGAAGACAACAATTAAGGAAGTCATCCAGACAAAGCCAGGAAGTGAGACAACAAACAGGAAAGTCATCCAGACGAAGCCAGGAAGTGAGACAACAAACAGGAAAGTCATCCAGACGAAGCCAGGAAGTGAGACAACAAACAGGAAAGTCTGATATCGGAAGGAACCGATCTGTACTCTACCTCAACCACCGCACTGTGCACCTTGTGGTACTTCGTGTTGTACATGTTGGCGTGGTAGCAGATGACCGAGGTGGAGAAAACGGACAGCGGCTGGGTGGCGAGGATGATGAAGACTTCTACGAGGGCGGGGATGAAGGAGACGACCCAGATGAGTGCGATGAGAGCATGGGCTCGCTGCACAGTGCAGATGTGCACGTGATGAAGAGGTCGACAGATGGCAATGTACCGCTCCACCGCCATGCCGGCCAGGTTCAGAGGGCTGTTCCTGGAGGAAGACAAAGGAGCTGTTTACTGCTCAAACTCTAGAGGAGAGAGGACATCAAGAGGACATCAAGAGGATGCCAAATGGACACCGAGTGGACGCCAAGTGGACGTCAAATGGATGCAGAGGGGACATCAAGAGGAGGTCAAGAGGACACCAAGTGGAGAGACATTAAACTTGTGTCCTGTGGTTTATTCTGTTGTTCATTAAGTGGAGAAGAAGTATTCAGTTCTTTACTTAGATCTAGTACCACACAGTGTAAATACCTACTTGCTGGTGGTCAGTAAGAGGAGCAGCAGGAGGCAGCAGGAGCTCATGCTCTGGCCTCCAAGTCAAGTCTTTCACCAGGCTAAGGCAAGTCTTAGGTCACCAGGCTAAGGCAAGTCTTAGGTCACCAGGCTAAGGCAAGTCTTAGGTCACCAGGCTAAGGCAAGTCTTTGGTCACCAGGCTAAGGCAAGTCTTAGGTCACCAGGCTAAGGCAAGTCTTAGGTCACCAGGCTAAGGCAAGTCTTTGGTCACCAGTCTAAGGCATGTCTTTGGTCACCAGTCTAAGGCAAGTCTTAGGTCACCAGGCTAAGGCAACTCTTAGGTCACCAGTCTAAGGCATGTCTTTGGTCACCAGGCTAAGGCAAGTCTTAGGTCACCAGGCTAAGGCAAGTCTTTGGTCACCAGTCTAAGGCAAGTCTTTGGTCACTAGTCTAAGGCAAGTCTTTGGTCACCAGGCTAAGGCAAGTCTTTGGTCACCAGTCTAAGGCAAGTCTTTGGTCACCAGTCTAAGGCAAGTCTTTGGTCACCAGTCAAAGGCAAGTCTTTGGTCACTAGTCTAAGGCAAGTCTTTGGTCACCAGGCTAAGGCAAGTCTTTGGTCACCAGTCTAAGGCAAGTCTTTGGTCACCAGACTAAGGCAAGTCTTTGGTCACCAGTCTAAGGCAAGTCTTTGGTCACCAGGCTAAGGCAAGTCTTTGGTCACCAGTCTAAGGCAAGTCTTTGGTCACCAGGCTAAGGCAAGTCTTTGGTCACCAGTCTAAGGCAAGTCTTTGGTCACCAGTCTAAGGCAAGTCTTTGGTCACCAGTCTAAGGCAAGTCTTTGGTCACCAGGCTAAGGCAAGTATTTGGTCACTAGTCTAAGGCAAGTCTTTGGTCACCAGTCTATGGCAAGTCTTTGGTTACCAGTCTAAGGCATGTCTTTGGTCACGCAGTGTAAATACTCCCCTCAAGTCAACACCTACTTGTTGGCAGTAACTAAGACGAGCATCAGGAGGCAGCAGGAGGTTCTGCTCAGGGTGGAGACGTAGGATGCGATTTGGAGCGACAGGGAACCGGCCAGCATGATCATGTCGTTTATCACCAGATGGATGTACAGCACATACCTGCAGAGGAGGTGGAGGACGAAGAGTCAAAGAGTCAAGAAGAGTCAAAAAGAGTCAAGGAGAGTGAGAAGGTCCCCCGACTTATCTCCTCGACCGAGAAGGTGACATAACAGAGAGTAAGGAGTCAAGGAGACATGAGAACAATAAGGAAGGTGAGCACAGAGTTCAAAGGAAAGAGAGAAGGAGGGACATAAATTACTCAATCAGTCAAAATCACATGTTGCAAACCCTCAACCTTCAAAAGAAAATAACCTGCTATAACAAAGACGTCTGAGGACTACTTCACATGTCTGAATGGACTCCTGATGCTTTTATTTTGTAGGAAGTGTCTTCACTAACGAATGTTCTTTAGTTTATTAGACGGAGAACTAAACGTTGCTCAACAAGACAAAGATCCTCTGAGGAGAAACCAAACGGGAAGCTCAGATTTGAAACAACAGCTTCCTGTATTAGTGTCAAGAGTTTCACAATAAAAGCAAAATAAACTGGAATTAACTTCACCAAAAGCTCTTCTTCAGACTTCACAACAGAAACAGAAGGTCAGGTTACAGTTGGAATATCAGCTAAAATATCAGTTTATGACGAAATGGAAGTTTGAATAATTTAATTCTTCTTCTTTTGAGACCAAAACTATTAATAAACAAATCAGTAACATTTCTTTCTGAATTACACAGTTTATACTCTGAGAATATTTGTTATTGAAGGAAAGAAGGAACAATAACAACATCGATTCATGACTTTTGAACAATAGTTTAAAAGTTACAACAACAAACTTCAGCCAGTTCAGCAGCTCAGTGTCACACGTTCGTCTGAAGGAAAGCTCACAGACAGAAAGCTCACAGACAGGAAGCTCACAGATAGGAACATCACTAACAGAAACATCACAAATAGAAACATCACAGACAGAAAGCTCACAGGCAGAAAGCTCACAGACAGAAAGCTCCCAGACAGGAACATCACTAACAGAAACATCACAAATAGAAACATCACAGACAGAAAGCTCACAGGCAGAAAGCTCACAGACAGAAAGCTCCCAGACAGGAAGCTCACAGACAGGAGGTTCACAGACAGAAACATCACTAACAGAAACATCACAAATAGAAACATCACAGACAGAAAGCTCCCAGACAGGAAGCTCACAGACAGAAACATCACTAACAGAAACATCACAAATAGAAACATCACAGACAGAAAGCTCACAGACAGGAATCTCACAGACAGAAAGCTCCCAGACAGGAAGCTCACAGACAGAAACATCACAAATAGAAACATCACAGACAGAAAGCTCACAGACAGGAAGCTCACAGGCAGAAAGCTCACAGGCAGAAAGCTCACAGACAGAAAGCTCACAGACAGGAAACTCAGCGGGTCCATCTATCACCTGGGGTCTCGCTGGAAGTCCTGGTTTTTAAAGTAGGTGAAGACAAAAGCTCCATTGATGCAGAGGATGACGAAGACGAGGGAAAAGCTGATGACGTTTTTGATGACAGCCTCGTATAAGTTGTCCAAGCGTCCAGTTGAGTTCATGACCCACCTCGTCCCGTTGGACGTCTCAGTGCTGAAGATCCACACAATGAAACTAATAACGCACGTAGGATGACGTAAAGAGTTTAAAAAAACATTACATAGTAATAATTATACTAATTATAACAATAATAAAGATGATGATAATAATAAAGATGATAAAAATAATAATAAAGATGATTATAATAATAATAAAGTAATAATAATAATAATGATTATCAAAGATTATGAAATAATGAAAACAATCTAAATATTTGAATAAAGCTGCAGATCATATTCATGTGATCTGTCTAAATAAAATAAATGATTTGTATATGTTACATTTCCAAGCTAACTTAGTGTCTGTTTAAGAACAGAGACATCATTAATCATTTAAATAGTATAAATTCTAGCAAATAGTAAATCTATCCAAGCCTTTTTCCTACCTACATGTTGTAAGACGTTAACGAGGACGCAACATTATCATTCTGGTCTTCAGGGCCGTCTAACGTCCCAAGATCCACAGCAGAATACTCACGCGGTCACAGGGCTGAGGGTCATGTGGAGGCGCCGCCTGCTACAGGCAGCGAGGCCGTCAGCTCATATAGACGATCCAGCAGTGGGAGGATATTAATATTATCATGGGAGGTGGGGTGTGAGCAAGGAAGATCATTTTAATATGTTGAACGGAAATGTAGCCTGTCGAGTACACGTTGTGTCATGAAGGTGTGAACATAAAAGTAGAAGTTAGTCTGGAGTCAGATAACGAGTCCATTGCTCTGTTTCTGAGGATTTATTGAAAAGTGATTAACAAGTTCTTCTTATCATAAGCTGATGCAGTTTCCACACACACATCACCATGGACTGTGGTCACCAGTCAACAAGTCTTAGGTCACCAGTCCAAGTCAAGTCTTTGGGCAATTAATTGATTAAAATACATACACTACTGTTCAAAAGTTTGGGATCACCCAGACAATTTCGTGTTTTCCATGAAAACTCACACTTTTATTTATCAAATGAGTTGCAAAATGTATAGAAAATATAGTCAAGACATTGACAAGGTTAGAAATAATGATTTGTATTTGAAGTATTACTTTTTTTTCTTCAAACTTTGCCTTCGTCAAAGAATGCTCCTTTTGCAGCAATTCCAGCATTGCAGACCTTTGGCATTCTAGCTGTTAATTTGTTGAGGTAATCTGTTGAAATGTCACCCCACGCTTCCTGAAGCACCTCCACCAGTTGGATTGGCTTGATGGGCACTTCTTGCGGACCATACGGTCAAGCTGCTCCCACAACAGCTCAATGGTTGAGATCTGGTGACTGGCCACTCCATTACAGACAGCAAGCTGCCTGCTTCTTCCCTCAAGAGTTCTTGCACAATGTGGAGGTGTGCTTTGGGTCATTGTCCTGTTGGAGGAGGACATTGGCTCCAATCAAGCGCTGCCCACAGGGTATGGCATGGCGTTGCAAAATGGAGTGATAGCCTTCCTTATTTAAAATCCCTTTTACCTGGTACAAATCTCCCACTTTCCCAGCACCAAAGCAGCCCCAGACCATCACATGACCTCCACCATGCTTGACAGATGGTGTCAGCCACTCTTCCAGCATCTTTTCACCTGTTCTGCCTCACAAATGTTCTTCTGTGTGATCCAAACACCTCAAACTTGGATTCATCTGTCCAGAACACCTTTTTCCAATCTTCCTCTGTCCAATGCCTGTGTTCTTTTGCCCATACCAATCTTTTCTTTTGATTGGCCAGTCTCAGATATGGCTTTTCTTTGCCACTCTGCCTAGAAGGCCAGCATCCCGGAGTCGCCTCTTCACTGTCGACGTTGACACTGGCGTATTGCCGGTACCATTTAAAGAAGCTGCCAGTTGAGGACCTGTGAGGCGTCTATTTCTCAAACTAGAGACTCTAATGTACTTGTCTTCTTGCTGAGTTGTGCACCGGGGCCTCCCACTTCTCTTTCTGCTCTGGTTAGAGCCCGTTTGTGCTGTTCTCTGAAGGCAGTAGTACACACCGCTGGAGGACATTTTCAGTTTCTTTGCAATTTCTCGCATGGAATAGCCTTCATTTCTAAGAACAAGAATAGACTGGCGAGTTTCACAGGAAAGTTCTTTTTTTCTGGCCATTTTGAGAGTCTTATCGAACCCACAAATGTGATGCTCCAGATAATCAACTAGCTCAAAGGAAGGCCAGTTTTATAGCTTCTCTCATCAGCAAAACAGTTTTCAGCTGTGCTAACATAATTGCACAAGGGTTTTCAAGGGTCTTCTAATCATCCATTAGTCTTCTAAGGCGATTAGCAAACACAATGTACCATTAGAACACTGGAGTGATGATGAAATGGGCCTCTATACACCTATGGAGATATTTCATTAGAAACCAGACATTTCACCTAGAATAGTCATTTACCACATTAACAATGTATAGAGTGTATTTCTGATTGATTTAATGTTATCTTCATTGAAAAAAACAATGCATTTCTTTGAAAAATAAGGACATTTCTAGTGATCCCAAACTTTTGAACGGTAGTGTATATTAATACATTTCTGTTCTATTTGTATGTGCTTCCAAAATACATTTATATCATTTAACTTTATATCATGATAACTTGATAAGGGAGTACATCAAGAGAGAAGTAGAGTCACTATATAGACTTCTATACAACCAGAGGAGTCGCCCCCTGGTGGTCAGGAGAGAGAATGCAGCTGTAATGTGCAGCATTGGGTTCACTCCACTACTGGCTCCCTTTCAGTAGCACCGGTCGGACCCTGACGGTCCGGTGGCCCCGACAGGCCAGGTACCGGGTCCAGTACTTCCTGAACAGCTCGTCTCGGAAGCCGTAGATGACGGGGCTCATGAAGCGAGGGATGATGTAGACGAGCAGGAAGAAGACGTAGCGGATCTCCAGACTGAAGCGAGGGAACAGGGAGATGAGCGCCGCCTGAAGGGAAGGAACCACGAAGGCCAGCATGCACAGCAGCAGCTGAGCACGCTGTGGATTATTATTAAAGAAACATCCATGAGACTCAGAAGACTCAGAAGACTCAGAAGACTCAACACTCTGAGGCTCATTACTCATTTGTGATTTTGGGCTATACAAAATAAACTGAATTAAACTTGAAAGAATATAAAAAATGTTCATCATGTACAAAAAATGCAGAAGGTATATTTTCATAAAGCAACATACGTATCATTTGGCTATCAAAGTATTGATTACAGAGCTATTGATCTACTGTCTCACCTGTCTCACCTGTCTCACCTGTCCTCACCTGTCTCACCTGTCTCACCTGTCCTCACCTGTCTCACCTGTCTCACCTGTCCTCACCTGTCCTCACCTGTCTCACCTGTCCTCACCTGTCTCACCTGTCCTCACCTGTCCTCACCTGTCTCACCTGTCTCACCTGTCTCACCTGTCTCACCTGTCTCACCTGTCTCACCTGTCTCACCTGTCTCACCTGTCCTCACCTGTCTCACCTGTCCTCACCTGTCTCACCTGTCTCACCTGTCCTCACCTGTCTCACCTGTCTCACCTGTCGTCACCTGTCTCACCTGTCCTCACCTGTCTCACCTGTCTCACCTGTCCTCACCTGTCTCAACTGTCTCACCTGTCCTCACCTGTCTCACCTGTCTCACCTGTCCTCACCTGTCTCACCTGTCTCACCTGTCCTCACCTGTCTCACCTGTCCTCACCTGTCTCACCTGTCTCACCTGTCCTCACCTGTCTCACCTGTCTCACCTGTCCTCACCTGTCTCACCTGTCCTCACCTGTCTCACCTGTCTCACCTGTCCTCACCTGTCCTCACCTGTCCTCACCTGTCTCACCTGTCTCACCTGTCCTCACCTGTCTCACCTGTCCTCACCTGTCTCAGCTGTCTCACCTGTCTCACCTGTCCTCACCTGTCTCACCTGTCCTCACCTTGTCCTCACCTGTCTCACCTGTCTCACCTGTCCTCACCTGTATCACCTGTCTCACCTGTCCTCACCTGTCTCACCTGTCCTCACCTGTCTCACCTGTCCTCACCTGTCTCACCTGTCATCACCTGTATCACCTGTCTCACCTGTCCTCACCTGTCTCACCTGTCTTACCTGTCTCAGAGTATTCATAACAATGTTTGATTTCCATTCGAAATGTCTCTCTCTCTTGGTGTCCTTGTCTCTCTGTCTCTTTGTCTCTCTGTCTCTTTATCTCTCTGTCTCTTTGTCTCTTTATCTCTCTGTCTCTTTATCTCTTTGTCTCTCTGTCTCTCTGTCTCTCTGTTTCTTTGTCTCTCTGTCCCTTTATCTCTCTGTCTCTTTGTCTCTCTCTCTGTCTCTTAGTCTCTTTGTCTCTCTGTCTCTCTGTCTCTTTGTCTCTCTGTTTCTTTATCTCTCTGTCTCTTTGTCTCTCTGTCTCTTTGTCTCTCTGTCTCTCTGTCTCTTTGTCTCTCTGTCTCTCTGTCTCTTTGTCTCTTTGTCTCTTTGTCTCTCTGTCTCTGTGTCTCTCTGTCTCTTAGTCTCTTTGTCTCTCTGTCTCTCTGTCTCTTTGTCTCTTTGTCTCTCTGTCTCTGTGTCTCTTTGTCTCTCTGTCTCCCGCTCGGGACACCAACAGAAGCCTAAGCTCCGCCTCCTACCTGCCCGCCGTGCAGCAGCACGGTGTTGCGCGCCCTCTGGGCGGAGGCCAGGCCGGTGGAGGCGGCCCTGGCCGTCAGCATGATGCGGCAGTAGGTGTAGAGCAGCGTGAGCGCCACGAAGGTCAGGTACACGCTGTCGAACACGCAGTTCTTGTAGTAGATGGAGCGGTGACGGAACAGCAGCGGGTGGTCGCAGAAGATGCGCGTGTGGAAGAAGCTGGCCGGCTGGTGGACGGCCGTGATGAGGAGGTCGGTGACGGGCGGCGCGGCCGTGAGGAAGAGGATGAGGATGATGAGGAGCAGCGTGTGCCGCACGGTGACCATGTGGCCGCAGTGCAGCGGGAAGCAGATGGAGACGTAACGCTCCAACGCCATGCCGGCCAGGATCAGAGGGGTGGAGCGGGTCGTGAGCACCGCCATCATGATCTGAGGGGGCGCGCCACACGAGGACAGGTGGGGACAGGTGAGGAGAGGTGAAAAGGTGAGGACAGGTGGGGACAGGTGAGGAGAGGTGAAAAGGTGAGGACAGGTGGGGACAGGTGAGGACAGGTGAGGAGAGGTGAGGACATGTGAGGAGAGGTAAGGTGAAAAGGTGGGGACAAGTGGGGACAGACGAGGACAGGTGAGGAGAGGTGAAAAGGTGAGGACAGGTGGGGACAGGTGAGGACAGGTGAGGAGAGGTGAAAAGGTGAGGACAGGTGAGGAGAGGTGAGGACAGGTGAGGACAGGTGAGGAGAGGTGAAAAGGTGAGGACAGGTGAGGAGAGGTGAAAAGGTGGGGACAGGTGAGGACAGGTGAGGACAGGTGGGGAGAGGTGAGGACAGGTGAAAAGGTGGGGAGAGGTGAGGACAGGTGAGGAGAGGTGAGGACAGGTGAGGACAGGTGAGGACCGGTGAGGACAGGTGAGGACCGGTGAGGACCGGTGAGGACAGGTGAGGACCGGTGAGGACCGGTGAGGACAGGTGAGGACCGGTGAGGACCGGTGAGGACAGGTGAGGACCGGTGAAAAGGTGAGGACAGGTGGGGACAGGTGAGGACAGGTGAGGAGAGGTGAGGACAGGTGAGGACAGGTGAGGAGAGGTGAGGACAGGTGAGGACAGGTGAGGACAGGTGAAAAGGTGAGGACAGGTGAGGACAGGTGAGGACAGGTGAGGACAGGTGAGGACAGGTGAAAAGGTGAGGACAGGTGAGGACAGGTGAGGACAGGTGAGGACAGGTGAGGACAGGTGAGGACAGGTGAGGACAGGTGAGGACAGGTGAGCACAGGTGAGGAGAGGTGAGGACAGGTGAGGACAGGTGAGGACAGGTGAAAAGGTGGGGACAGGTGAGGACAGGTGAGGACAGGTGAGCACAGGTGAGGAGAGGTGAGGACAGGTGAGGACAGGTGAGGACAGGTGAGGAGAGGTGGGGACAGGTGAGGACAGGTGAAAAGGTGAGGACAGGTGAGGACAGGTGAAAAGGTGGGGACAGGTGAGGACAGGTGAAAAGGTGGGGACAGGTGAAAAGGTGGGGACAGGTGGGGACAGGTGAGGACAGGTGATGACAGGTGAGGACGTGGCAGCACCCACCAGGACGCAGCAGACGGAGGCGTGGATCCTCCGGAAGACGTAGCTCACCACGTAGAGCGCCGTCACCAGGCTGAGCTGCAGGGCGTCGTTGATCACCATGGAGACGAACATGATGTAGCGCGGGTTCTCGTAGAACCGGCTGGGGTCAAAGGTCAAAGGTCAACCTCCGGCGGCTCGGCGTGCCGAGCGGCGGGCGGCGCGGCGTACCTGTGGCTCAGGAAGGTGAGCACCATGCTGCCGTTGGACACGCTCAGCAGCAGCCACACCAGCATGGCCACCGTGTTCTTGGTCACCGCGTTGGAGAAGCTGTCGTAGGCCGCGGGGGCGGAGCTTACGTTCAGCAGCACCGCCGCGCCGACGGAGGAGGAGGAGGAGTTCATCTTCCTCTCAGGCTCAGCTTCGGGTTGACTCCATGGTGACGACTGCAGAGATGATGAAGAACAAGGAGAACGTCTTAGGCTGAGTCTCCTCCCGGACCCTTGAGCCCTTGGATGTCTTTCAGCTTCGGGCGCCACACCGACCACCGCATGGCGCCCTGCAGACGGGAAAACATGTAAACGATGGACACTACTCGCCCTCATCGGGCGCCATCTTGGCTACGTAGCGCAAGAGGAGGAGCCCTTTCAACAGCTTTTCATTTTATTTCTAAAACAATGGCAGACGAGATGCTCCGGTAGAAGCGGTCGACCACGGAGCAGAGCAGCGATGGAGGAGGGATCGCAGTTTCCACATGGGGTGGAGAAAGGTAAACAAGGGACAACAAGAGGGCAGGAAGTGCTTCATTTGGTCACTTTAAGTTTCACGGGTATCGCGAGCAGATTTGCGTCCGTCACTCCGCCAAGTGGTGAACGTGAGAATTACATGTGAGACAGACTCATCAGACGGAGGCACCAAGATGTCTCTGGAGAGCAGTGTCCTTCAGAAAGGGTCCAGTAGACACAGCCTTAGTGTTCAGAACCGTGACAGAGAGACTCAGGACGTCCTCTCCTCTCCTCTCCTCTCCTCTCCTCACCTCTCCTCTCCTCTCCTCTCCTCTCCTCACCTCTCCTCTCCTCCCCTCTCCTCTCCTCTCCTCTCCTCCTCCTCCTCTCCTCTCCTCTCCTCTCCTCTCCTCTCCTCTCCTCCTCTCCTCTCCTCTCCTCTCCTCCTCCTCCTCTCCTCTCCTCCTCTCCTCTCCTCTCCTCTCCTCTCCTCTCTCCTCCTCTCCTCTCCTCTCCTCTCCTCTCCTCTCCTCTCCTCTCCTCTCCTCCTCTCCTCCTCTCCTCCTCTCCTCTCCGCTCCTCTCCTCTCCCCTCCTCTCCTCTCCTCCTCTCCTCCTCTCCTCTCCTCTCCTCTCCTCCTCCTCTCCTCTCCTCTCCTCTCCTCTCCTCTCCTCTCCTCTCCTCTCTCCTCTCCTCTCCTCCTCTCCTCTCCTCTCCTCCCTCCTCTCTCTCCTCCTCTCCTCCCTCCTCCTCTCCTCCCTCCTCCTCTCCTCTCCTCTCCTCCTCCTCTCCTCTCCTCTCCTCTCCTCTCCTCTCCTCTCCTCTCTCCTCTCCTCTCCTCCCCTCTCCTCCTCTCCT
The DNA here is from genome assembly GCF_029220125.1 of Pseudoliparis swirei. NCBI lineage: Eukaryota > Metazoa > Chordata > Actinopteri > Perciformes > Liparidae > Pseudoliparis > Pseudoliparis swirei. The sequence continues at coordinate 1,385,216 of NC_079405.1, forward strand.
CTCCTCCTCTCCTCTCCTCTCCTCCTCCTCTCCTCTCTCCTCTCCTCTCCTCCTCTCCTCTCCTCTCCTCTCCTCCTCTCCTCTCCTCCCTCCTCCTCCTCCTCCTCTCCTCTCCTCTCCCTCCTCTCCTCTCCTCACCTCATCTGTCCTCTCCTCCTCCTCCTCCTCTCCTCTCCTCTCCTCCTCTCCTCCTCCTCTCCTCCTCTCCTCCCTCTCCTCTCCTCTCCTCCCCTCCTCTCCTCTCCTCTCCTCACCTCTCCTCACCCCTCCTCTCCTCTCCTCTTCCTTTCCTTTCCTCTCCTCTCCCCATCCTCTCCTCATCTCTCCTCTCCTCTCCCCATCCTCTCCTCTCCTCTCCTCCTCTCCTCTCCTCTCCCCCTCCTCTCCTCTCCTCTCCTCCTCTCCTCTCCTCTCCTCCTCCTCTCCTCTCCTCTCCTCACCCCTCCTCTCCTCCTCCTCTCCTCTCCCTCCTCTCCTCTCCTCTCCTCTCTCCTCCTCCTCTCCTCTCTCCTCTCTCCTCCTCTCCTCTCACCTCCTCTCCTCTCCTCACCTCTCCCTCTCCTCTCCTCACCCTCCTCCTCTCCTCTCCTCTCCTCCTCTCCTCCTCCTCCTCTCCTCTCCTCTCCTCTCCTCCTCTCCTCTCCTCCTCTCCTCTCCTCCCCTCTCCTCCTCTCCTCTCCTCTCCTCCCTCCTCTCCTCCTCCCTCTCCCCTCCTCTCCTCTCTCCTCTCCTCTCCACTGCTCTCCTCCTCCTCTCCTCTCTCTCCTCCTCCTCTCATCCTCTCCTCTCCTCTCCCCTCCTCTCCTCCTCCTCTCCTCCTCCTCTCTCCTCCCCTCCTCTCCTCTCCTCTCCTCCCCTCGTTCCTCCTCCCTCCTCTCCTCCTCTCCTCCCTCCTCTCCTCTCCTCTCCTCCCTTCTCCTCCTCCCCTCCTCTCCTCCCTCTCCTCTCCTCTCCTCTCCTCCCTCCTCTCTCCTCCCTCCTCCTCTCCTCTCCTCTCTCTCCTCCCTCCTCCTCTCCTCTCCTCTCTCCTCTCCTCCTCTCCTCTCCTCTCTCCTCTCCTCTCCTCTCCTCCTCTCCTCTCCTCCTCTCCTCTCCTCCTCTCTCCTCTCCTCCTCCTCTCCTCTCCTCCTCTCCTCTCCTCTCCTCCTCCTCTCCTCTCCCCTCCCCCTCTCTCCTCTCCTCCCCACCTCTCCTCTCCTCCTCCTCTCCTCTCCTCTCCTCATCTCTCCTCCTCCTCCTCCTCTCTCCTCCCTCTCCTCTCCTCTCCCTCTCCTCTCTCCTC